>NW_015160860.1:0-16104 GCF_001447785.1 Gekko japonicus | reverse complement strand
TTTTTTTTTTTTTTGCCATGCCTTCATAAATTCAGTGGGGTTGCCAAGGACTTTTGCTTCCCGGGGTCAGATTTGACATGCTCTGCCGCTCATTGTCAACCCTGCTGTATGCATTTCCTCTTAGATGACCCTTTTCCTGGTCCCTATTAATGTTAGCTCCCTGACCTGGATGGCCCAGGCTAGCCTGATCTCGTCAGATCTTGGAAGCTAAGCAGGGTTGGCCCTGGCCCCTATTTGGATGGGAGACCACCAAGGAAGTCCAGGATCATGATGCTGAGTCCGGCAATGGCAAACTACCTCTGAAAATCTCTTGCCCTGAAATGTCAGTTGTGACTGGATCATAGAATCATAGAGTTGGAAGGAACCTCCAGGGTTATCTAGTCCAACCCCTGCACAATGCAATATGATGGCGAGCAACAACAAATTAGTGTTAGCAGGACCAGTGCAGTCAGGGTTCACTGTGTCGGGGGAGGGGGAGATTAAACTGGATAGCCATAAGCTCAGTATAGTACAGGGTTTCTGACACACTGAAGTTTAAAGTGCAAAACAAAATGGCCTCCAACCTTCCTTCCCTTTATACATGTTGTGGTGGTATATGCTTGCCAGTATTGTTAACAATAATGTTAACACTGTTCCTGTAGCACTAGACAAGAGTACTGTAGCAGTAGAAAAGAGTAAGAGTTCAGTAGCGCCTTAAAGACTAACAAAATTTGTGGCAGGGTAGAGCTTTCTTGAGTCACAGCTCAATTCTTCAGCTCACTGCTCACTGCTTCACTTCACGAAAGCTCATCCCCTACCACGAATTTTGTTAGTCATTAAGGTGCCAATGGAGTCTACTGCTACAGACAAACACAGCTACCCATCTTGAACTGTTCCTGTAGTCAGTCTTTCTCCCCTCCCCCCAGCAACAGGGCATTCACCCTTTGCCATTCATGCCTGTGTTCAGTTCTTTTAAAACACTGCCTCAACATATAGAAGTGATATGGAGAGCCAATGTGCTGAAATGGTTAAGAGTGTTGGACTAGTATGTGGAGGAGACCCAGGTTTGAATCCCCACGCATGTCAAGGAAGCTCACTGGGTGACCTTGGGCCGGATACTCTCTCAGGTTTGTTGTGAGGATCCCAGTGTGCCAAGGGGTATCCTTTCAAGACATTATAAACTTATCCTGTTTGAAGACAACAGGAACACCAAACTAAAATACCAATACAAGTGGGAAGAAGAGCTCAAAATAGATTTGCATGATACTCAGCGGACTACTGTATGGACCTCAACTGCAAACAACTCTCCAATATTTAATATACGCCTGCAGTTCTTTAAGTTAATCTCGAGATGGTACATCACACCGAATCTGCTACATAAAATGAAGTCAACTAACCACCCAACCTGTTGTGAAAATTGCGGTCAAATAGGCTTCTACCTTCATTGTTGGTAGGACTGCCCAGCGATACTCGAATTCTGGAAGAAAGTGATTACTGATATCACCCTAATCACAAACCAATCGATCCCGTGCCTACCAGAAGTAGCTTTACTAAATCTCTGGGAAAACTCAATGAGAAGTGACACGAAGGAACTAATAGGAATACTGCTTGCAATGGCCAGACTAACTATTGCCGCGGCCTGGAAGTCCTCATCACCACCAACACTCCTCGCCTGGCAAGACAAAATCTGGGACCAATTAATAATGGTTAAGATAACAGACCACATAAACAGAGCACATAATCCCTCCTCTCCAATCTACTCCAAATTTGTACGTCTCTGGGCTCCCATGCTGGATTACATGGTTACACAAGATTTTCTTCCCTCAAAGCAAATATATCACAAATGGTTATATTTTAGGGTTGCCAAATCGACTTACCTCTGCCGGCGGGGGACTTTGTGCTGGCTCCTGGCAGCATGCACGTCACAGGAAAGTGACGTCATGACGCAGGGGACGCTGGGGGCGGGGCACAGCCATTTGAGGGGAAAACTCTTTGAGTTTTCCCCTCAAATGGCTGTGCCCCGCCCCCAGTGTGCCCGGCTTCACAACGTCACTTTCCTGTGACATGCACGCGGGGGTGGGGTTTCCCCCGGGGGCCGATTCCGCGGGGCCGGAAATCAGACTCCCAAATTGGGGGGAAATCTGCCCCCCGAGGGGATTTGGCAGCCCTATTATATTTATAAGTAGCAACCGATATTACGATAGCTTGCAGCATATTACATTCAGTGTTAACATCTCATTGAAATGCCACAGATCAGAATTGTATAATTTCAAACTAAAAACAGATGCTCAAGGTTTTTTTGTTCTACGTGTTGTTTAAACTTATTCTTTGTTTGTTTTTTGGAGATTGTTAAGTCATTATAATGAAATGGAAAACCAATAAATATATTTATTAAAAAAAAAGAAATGCCACAAATCTCTCGGTTTAGCTAATTATGTTAGATTAAATAAGTATAGATTAATTTGCTCTTTTTTACTGTTAGTTATTACATGCTTGCTATGTTTTGTTTTATTATCTATGTTATACTTTAACTGTATTACTTGGATTTTATGCAATAAAATTTATTTTTTTAAAAAAGGTTTGTTGTGAGGATAAAATGGAGGAGAGGAGAATGGTGTAAGTCACTTTGGGTCTCCATTGGGGAGAGAGGTGGTATACAAATGCTCTAAATAAATAAATAAGTAAATATTGGTGATAGAATTAGAGATATTCATGTACTTAAGGAACAAACAAATAGGACTTGAAGTACAAGGGTGCGGCTTGCATGTCCATGTGGAGGCCTAGCTATTCCTTCCTGCCATAAATAATGACCCTCCATATCAACTCAAAGAGACAAATGGTAGGAGAGAAATGGCTGCCTCCTGAGTACTAAAATACCTCAAATATTCTCTGAAGCCCCAGTGAAAGCAAACGTCCTGGTGATCCTTGAGACTTGGTAGGAGACAAATGGCTGCCTCCCGAGTACTAAAATACCTTAAATATTCTATGAAGTTCCAGTGAAAGCAAAAGTCCTGGTGATCCTGGATCAAAATGTATGAGTTGGATCTTGAAGCAATCTATTATCTATTCTAATGGCTGCGGCAAACACAATAGCTTTCTTTTCTGCAACAATCCAGTAAGGCAGGTTGGTAGGTGTCACTATTTCACAAAGAAGAGCCCCGTCTCTGAACTTTATCCATGATGTATCTGGGTAATGGTGCTTTCACTCCATGATGTGAAGCCATTTTTGCTCTAACACAAAAGTATTGATTACGCGCCAATGGGGAAAGACAAAAAGGAGTAAAATACTGTAAGGAGATTTAAACACAACAAGAAGGGTGAGATTTGTTCTATTGGCAAACAAATTGGGCAGCAATAGTCTGGCTTGTGATAGAGTGTTCATCAAGCTTCTTTTACCCCCCCCCCTTTCTGTATTCCCCTTCAGCCTCTCCTTCCCTTCTTCGGTCACAATGACCCTTTTCCCAATGCCAGGGAGGATTGACTGCAACTCCCTTTTGGAATCTGTCAGCACTGTTCTGCACACCAGCCTCAGGGCAATTTGGGAGTGATAAATGGGACTCACTTCCTCTCCACATCACCAAGGCTGAAAACGGGCCACCTTCACAGAGGCCTGCCCTGTGTGGGGCTGATTGTCATGCATGCGGAACAGCTTTATTCATGAGATTCTCTTTGGGTCTACCTGGGATTCAGACTGCTAAAGCTTCTTCTGATGATTCTTTGCCAAGGACAGGTCACATTAAAAGAAAAGAACCAAGCTCCCATGAAAAATCTCTTCATTTTCTGGGAGATGTGATGCAAGTTGCCAAGGAGGGGTTGTTGCACTATTTGTTTCCTGCCCCCTTCTCAGCGTTATTGGCTGGTAATGACAAATTAAAGAGTTTTGCAGTGTTGTATATGCTTTGGGATGGGGGCGGGGCAAGTGTCAGCATACCCTCAGGTGGGGCAGCCACCAGAACCCAGGGTACCTAGCAAGTCTCACTGCTGCCAGCTCCCCCCTACCCACTCATTTGCTAGTACTGTAGCACCCATTCTCCATATCCTGCCCGATGCCACTTGTGGAAAGTGGGACCAGGTATCCTTGTCGAGGAAACATGATTGGCTGTGACTCCATGTGGACTTGCTGACAGTCCCAGGGCTTGCTGCTATGTAATGGCGCATAATAGACTTAGGGTTGTCAAGATGCAAATATGATCAGATGTTACACAAAGTAGTTGATGGTTGCATTATTTTTAGCGAACATGTAGTGGACGTAGGTAAATGTTCTCTGTCTCGCTGACTACAAATACCAGGAAATTACTAAGGGGGTATCTTGGCAGCTATGAAAAGACTTGCTGTAAAAATGTTATCGATACTGTCCCGATATGTGTGTATGTGTGGGGGAATTTGATGTGTGACTAGTTATATTTGAACAGCTGTTGGCTTGTGTGCTGCTTGAGATATGCAGATTTGTCCAAATGAATTCGTATTCATGCATGATTGGGATTTCTTGCTGCCAGCATTTCTCATTGCCACCTGTCTGCTGCTGCTGCTGCCACTTCCAATTTTTGAAAGAGCACATGGTAAAATGAAAAAAAAAATCAATTTGAGATTTTTTTGAATTAAGACTTATTACTTTAGTGCTTCTGTGTGCTTTTGGTGTCTGTCCATAAATGTAGCTAATCTTGCAATCAGGTTTTTTTCTTCATTTTTCCTTCTCAAAAAGATACCACTCACTGCACCCTTAAAAATGCAAGCAATGCAATCTAGCCATTGTTGGTCATTTGAAAATGAATATGATTATGCAGGTACAGAAAGGAGACAAACTCTGAACAATCCCATACTGTGTACAAGGCAGTCAATTTAGTGATCAGAATGACCATTGCATCTGGGAAGACTTCCTCTTCTCCAGTAAATGAGATTACTTCATTCTTGAACACTGGCGAAAGCAGCAGTGGCCGAACAGCTATTATGCGGGTCTAAAGCTGCTCAGCATGGTACTGTGCTCACAACAGTTTCTGCCAGAGAACATCAAGGCGAACCAACCAGAAAGGAGTTTGGAAAAAAAGTTCAAACAAAGTATGTTCACCTGTCTGCTGTGCTCATGTCAAAGTTCACTAGCATTCAATACGGTGTGTGTATCTACTTAAGAGCAAAATGATGGTGTTCAAAGCCCTGGGAACCTTTACCTCTAACGAATGAGCGTTTCCCGGTTTCCCACCTCTGTTTTGCCTCCTCCCCCTTCTAATTAAAACACGGAAGGCATTTAAAAACATCAGATTTTTCAAATTGTAAGACAAAGTTGCTTTCAAAGTGGTTTCCCTTTATTTAGTGTTTGATCCCTGATTTTAGATGCCTCTCTCCATCTGGCAGTTGTCGCTGAGGCAGATGGCCACCAGCTGGGGAGGGCAACATGTGCGCCTCTACCGGATCTGCTGTCAGAGCTGTTCAGTAAATGTGATTTGAAGGAATATTTCGCAACGTAGTGAGCTTCGAGGCACACTTTCTGCCACTAAGGCCCAGCGCTGGAATTTCCTTCCCAAATGCAAGCTCTGGCCTGAATTAACGTAGTTCTCTGTCAGCATTAAACCACAAAGGGATTTGTTTGGGGGGTTAATGACCTCTTTTGTCCTTAATACACAGATTCCATAATCATAGTTAATGTACAAGACAAATAATTTTGAATTCATGTGCCACATATATGATAATTTTAAAATGTCCAGAGTTTACTATCAAGTCAAATGCTGATGGTTTGCATCTGTTTTTGTCGCTTTAGGTACTTGTCCAAACTTATGTGACCTTCATTTTTGGATTAGACAGCTAAATAAAAGAAAATGGGTTTTCAGATGTGACTGACTATCCATAAATCCTGTTAAAGTTAATGGAAGCTCTGAACTTCTGACACATTTGAAAATTAAGTGACTTTTCTTTCAGACCCTATAGCTGGATAAAAAAGTTTTTCTATAATACCTCTCATTATTGTCATGTTGTCCTTTCTAGAGGCATACTACAGCCACAGGTAAGTATTTTAAGCCCTATTGATTTCAGAGGGAGTTTTAAGCATATGCTGTCTTGGAATTTGGTCCTGTATTAAAGATAAAACTGAGTTATATAATCACTCATGAGAGAAGAAAAACATGGAAGCTGAACTCAGATTTAGGATGTGCTTTTGGCAGTGACCTAACTTTGGGAACTGAGATATTGCCAGACATATAAAAAGAGGTTAGGAAAGAGCATGATTTATATTGGAGTAATGGTTTTGGGGAGAAGATGTACTTCACCCTTCCTCAGTCCACCATTTTTCCTCTTCAGTCACTTCTCCCATACCATTTTTCTTGGTTACAGACCATGTTGGAAATGACGTTACCACATCGCCGTCACCAGTGATCCTTTCCCCCATTTCCCCTCAACTGGCCAAAACAAGAAGTGGTGAAGAAATGGTGTTGCTAGCACAAGGTCTCCCCCATTCCTGGAGACCTGAAATATCTCTCCTTATATATAATTGAATAGTGGATGCCAAAGTTCTAAAATGCACTCCTTTAGTGTATGGACGCTTGAACTGTCAGTCAGAAGACGCTGGCTGGGTTGACTGGCTGCTTTGTGCAGTCCCACCCAGTGTTTCAAGGTCTTTTGCATATGGAAGCTGATTGGACTTCACTGCATTCCACACCTCAAACTCACCCCCCTCCCCGCAAGGCAGTTGGAATGTCAGTTGCATATGGAACCTTCAAGGTCTTTTGCATATGGAAGCTGATTGGACTTCACTGCATTCCACACCTCAAACTCACCCCCCTCCCCGCAAGGCAGTTGGAATGTCAGTTGCATATGGAACCTTCAAGGTCTTGCCGATGCCTCCGTCGCCTGGCTGGAGTGGCCGCGGGGGAGTCTGGAGTCGGGCGGCCGCTGGTGGGAGCCGCGGGTGCCCGGGCCGAGATTGGGGGGGCAAGGCGGGCGACAGAAGGCCGATGCCTCCGTCGCCCGGCCCTCTACAGAATCCACCCCCCAAACCTCCAGGTATTTCCCTCCTTAGAGCTGGCAACCCTACATTCCCCTCAGTGCCTGTTGGTAGGCAACTAAGCTTGGTCCTGTCACCTACTTTGGCCTTTGGGAGAAAACACATTGGGGCCAGTCCTGATAGGGTTGCCAACTCCAGATGGGAAATTCCTGGAGATTTGAGGGATGGAGCCTGAAGAGGGTGAGGTTTGAGGAGGGGTGGGACCTCAGACAGGTACACTGCCATAGACTCCACCCTCCAAACCAGTCAGTCTCACATAGGGAACCATTGTTGCCAATCTCCAGGTGAGGGCTGGAGAGCACTCAGTATTACAACTGCTCTGCAGAAGGGAGGGCAGAAGTCAGCTGAAGTCAAAGGGGCAGATAATGGTAGGTTGGTGGCTAGCTGGGAAGGAGATGGGGTTGCCAACTACATGCTGACAAATTCCTGGGGATTTGAGGGGTGGAGCCTGGAGAGGGTGGGGTTTGCAGAGGGGTGGGACCTCAGACAGGTAGAATGCCATAGACTACACCCTCCAAACCAGCCACTTTGTCCTGGGTAACAATTGCTGCCAATCTCCAGGTGAGGGCTACAGATCACTCACAATTACAACTGCTCTTCAGGTAGCAGAGATCAGTTCCTCTGGAGAAAACAGTGGACTCTGTCACCACAGTGGACTGAGGTCACCACAGCAAATTGACACTGTTTGCCCAAAGCCAGAGCACTCCCCCAGAGCCTCTTTCTAGATCTCGTTGTATTGCTTTCACAACGGGCTTTACTGCTAGTAAGCTAAATAAACCGAAGCCCAACAAGACGGAGGTGCTACTGGAAGCCAGAAGCACTGACCCAAGATCTGAGGTATGTCCTGTTCTGGATGTATTGCCTTCCCCTAAACAGGTGGGTTCACAGTCTGGGGCAATGCCGAATTAATAGACTTGAGCCTCTCATGAGCTAAACAGGTAGCAGCAGTGGCCAAGGCAGTTTCAGTCAGAGGTTATATTACTCACTGAAAGGACTAAGCTCCGGACACACACACAAATAATTAAATTCCAAAGCATAAATTATTTATAATTTTACTGACACATCAATTTCACCCTAGTCTGCTAACTTTTCCTTTTGATTATTTTTATTTATTATTTTTTGATTATTGGAATTGGGTTATTTGATATTTATTTGCACAAGTGCTTACTAGAGATCTTGCTCTACAAGGTAAAATTTAAGTGCAATTCCATAAATTGTGGAAGTTGTTTGTTCATTATCGTTATTGTGGTTTTTGTTGCGGTCATTGTTCACCCCCCCCATGCCTGATGGTTGATGAATTTGGGGTGAAACAAAACTAAGACAGTCAAAAAGCAAATAGAAACCACTCCCCCCCCTTCACTGTGACCTTAATTTCTTTATATTACTTTGCTGCTGATGAAACAGTAATAAGGCATGCATAGAGGATTCTCTGATCATCTGGAGAGTGTTTGTAGATGGTCCACACTAAACTGACAAATCCCATTATCCCCCCTTCCCACCCTGGATCCTGCTCATGTTGTTACTCAGGGTCTCTTACCCCTCAGGAGCAGCATTTCATGGAGATCAGTGGACTGTAGTAGGCATTGGAAGGCAGGAAAATTTCATTTTGCTGTTGGAAAATTCCATCCTGCACATGGGAAATTTAGTCGGGATCTAACCCTATGTCTTGTGACAATTACATTCAGCATGTCACATGTGTGTTGGGCATTTTGAGGATTTATAATGGGCTACAAATATAAATAGCAGATTTGCACAGTGGGATTTGAAGAGCAAATGCATATAAAACTTTAATTGGAGATCATTATAAGGCTGAGATCTTACAGATGCTTTTAGAATGTGTAATTAAAGGATTAGGGTGTGTTTTAAAATATATCAATTGTTTAGAAATTGTTATCATGTGTACAAACAAGGTGGGGTTAGGGGGAATGTAAGGGAATGCATTTGTGTGTGTTTTTTCTTCAAATGTTAATGGAAGTTCAGGAAAGAAAGCAAGGAAATTGATGGATTTCACAAACACTGGCACCAAGATTGCAGAATTTAAATTCCATATTCACAATGTTTGTGCCTGTTTGGACACACTGTTTACGAGCATAGAGACTGTGTGCATTGAGGGAGCAGGACCGTGACACCCCCCCCCCCCATGTCTGCTGTGTTCGCTACGTGTGGTTGTTCAGGTCCCACTGGACATGTTTGTAAAGAGCCTACATGTATAAAGTTCATTAGTATCTAACAAAATCCAAGGAAAGATTGTGATGTTTGAGATGAAGCCTCTCAGGCTGATGCATATTTGCTTATACCCCATGTTATGTTCTACAAATGGACCTGGAGAAAGAGAAGACATATCCATTGGTAGGGTAGTCATCAGTAGCCTCATTCTCATACCATGCAGCAGTTCACTTAGAATATATCTGAACTGAATGGGAGGGACTGTGGCTCAGTGGTAGACCATCTGCTTGGCATGCAAAAGGTCCCAGGCAATACCTGGCATGTCCCGTTAAGGGATCTGGCAGTAGGCGATGTGAAAGCTCTCTGCCTGAGACCCTGGAGAGCTGCTGCCAGTCTGAGTAGACAATGCAGACTTAAATGAACCAACAGTCTGATTCAGCACAAGGCAGCTTCATGGGTTCAACTGCTATCATTCATTAGGAATGCTCAGGACCAGCCCTGTCCTGGATAGCCCAGGCAAGCCCAATCTTTTTAGGTCTCGGAAGCTAAGCAGGGCCAACCCTGGCAAGTACTTGGATGGGAGACCTCCAAGGAATACCGGGGCCCAGACACAGAGGCAGGCAATAGCAAGCCACCTCTCTGAAACATCCAGGCCCCACTAGGGGTCATCAGAAGTCAAGCACACACACACACACACACATTCACCCCTCCCCCAAGGAATGCTCAGGACCTGCTGGTTTGGCTTGTGTTTTGCTTGTTGGTTGTGAGTGGGAAGCCAATTTTTCATCCAATAGTTTAGCCATTTGCAAGCAATTCAAAACCTTTTTGAGGTCCCTATCTGACAAAGGGGCCTTGACTCTCAAAAGCTCATACCCTGAAAATCTTGTTGGTTTCTAAGGTGCTACTGGACTCAAATCTAGCTGTTCTACCGTGGACCAACACAGCTACCTGCTGAAACTATCTTCAAATCTCTCTGGAAGATCATTTTCTATGTATTCAAATGGTACAGAGCAGTCGGCAGCAATTCACGCATTCATATTCTCATGCGATCTGATACAAGTCCTAGTTTCCTCCCCAAATACAGATCCATCATTCGTGCATGCAGCCAATTGCTGAAATACTGAGTGAGAAAACCATTCAGCTTTGTAAACGCTATGAGTTTTTTTTAGAAAATTCTTACTATTTGGTGTTTGTCTAAGTCTGCGTTGTGCGTGGTAATTCTGTCCATGTGTATGTTTCACAGCCTCATGGCAGGCATAGTTCCTTCTCCACTCATTTGATAACTGGACCTAATCATCCATAATCTGAAGGAGAATTGATGTCACTGACTGCACAGTTGTGGAAGTGTCTGCAATGCCGAAACACAATTTCCACTCTGATAGCTATTGCGCAGCTGCAGAGCTGTTCAGCAGCTGGTTGAGTCAGATGGCAGTGAGGCAAGAAGCTTGGGTCAGGAATGACTGAAGTTCTTCAAAATGGGATGTTGGTCTGCCAAACATGTTTGCTGTGAAGTTCACAGCACCTTACTGTTCATTCTGTTTTCCTCATTCCCAACTAGGTCTTAAAGCCAATAGGCTGTTTGACCAGAAAAAGACAGCAATATAGCAAAAAAGTTATTTGTATACATCACACTTACTTAGTTTGTGTTTTAAAGCACTAGAGGCAAACTCATCCTAATATTTACCGTGGAAGTGACCCCCATTTATTTCCAAATAGATGTGCTTAGGGTGTCAACTAATGTATGTGGTTAAATAATAGCAAAATGTTGGAATTTAGTCCATCTCTTTTCTTTCTACATATAGCATTGTGACTATTTGGCTTTGAAACACCCTGCCCTACTCCCCAAAAATCTATGGCAAATCAGCCTACAATTTCTTCTAAGCATTTTTAAAAGTTAGTTGAAGCGCTAAGCTGTTCCCTTGTACTTCGTCTGAGACTGAAGGGTCACACCAGTCTGTCTCATCTGCATTAAATATGTGTTTAGGTTTCATGAGATCACAAATGCACATCCATTATCCTATGCTCAGCAGCAAATGCATCAATGTCACATTGTCCCCTGCTATGCTGTTACTTAAATTGCAACAAATCATAGCCTTTACGCCTTTCAAGTCATCTATTAGATTCTCGGAAATCTGAGCATACAAATATTTGTGCCAAACGTCCAGCCAAGTAAAGCAGTTCATTGAGAGCCTCACTGGACCATGTTTTCACTAATTTAGGAAATGGCAGATTCATCATCAGCGTGCCTCAGGCCTGCATGTTCCCTCATACTTTACCGTTCTCTTGCAATCCTTCCTATAGGGAGAATGTAAGAAGTGGCCCAGGAAATCCTGCCTTTATTTGAATCCATCCTTTTTTGTTTTTTCTAAAAGAGAAAGATTCCCCCAAAGTGGGAGGAAGTCTGTTGGTAGAAATCTTAATCGATAAAAGTCATTACATGACTCCTCCAGACTTCTACCATGCTTGTTACCTGACAAAAGCAGGGTTGGGAGGAATCTCTGAGCCCAAGGTAGGGTTACCAACTTCAGGTGGGGAAACTCCTGGAGATTTGGGGGTGGAGCCTGGAGAGGGTGGGGTTTGGGGAGGGACCTCAGTGGGGTATAATGCCATACAGGCCACCCTTCAAAGCAGCCATTTCCTCTGGGGAAACTAATCTCTGTTACCTGGAGATCAGTTGTAATTCCAGAATATCTCCAGACCCTACCTGGATGTTGGCAACCTTAGCCCAAGCCCCCCCCATCTTATGTTAAATAAAAACCAAGTAAATTTATTTATTTATTATTTGCTGCCTTTGCACCTTGTGGAACTTGAGTTGTCTTACAATAGAAATAAAACAGTTATAAAACACACAAAAAACGACAGTTTTAAAAATCTCAGGACAAGTAAAGTCTGAACAGGCCTGGTGTCTGTTGTTTTCAGATATTTAATCACTTGTTAAAGTTTTGTTCTTGAGAGGCCTGACCTTTTCCTTTGGTTTCTGATTTTATTTCATTTTGTGTGCTCTGGTAAACTTAATTCTGTCCTTATTCTTCCTGTCCGTTCACCACACTGAAGTGTCATGCTTTCAGTGAGTGGGCACCCACAAAGAACTGAGGCGTTGACTGCTCAGGTGACTTGATGTAGCGATCAGTCATTTAAATGCCTGAATGCATTGAACCTAGGCTGTAGTGTGAGGTGGTAAGTGCTTGGTGTCTTTGTTGAAGCTCCCCTAGTATATTGGCACCCTATTCTCAGTGGTTGTGGCTGATCTGAAACCAGAGGTCATTTTGGGGGGGGGAATGCGGGGGAACGCAGTTCCCCCAGGTGAGGTGCAGGGGGGTGGGGCACATGACGAAGCCCCGCCCCCTGCTTCCGGCCACCCTGCTTCCGGCCCTCATTCAGCCAGGAGGAGGCAGGAGAAGAGGGAGGGTAAGTTGCTTCCTCCCCGCCTCTCCCCACCCCTGCCTGCCTGGGGCCAGGGAGGGCCTTGGCGGGGCTACCTCGCACTCCCGCTGGCCTTGCAGGTCCACCGCCGGGTCCCTGATGTCAGGGGGTGTGGCATATGCTAATGAGTTATGCTAATGAGTTCCCCTAGCTCTTTTTCTACGAAATGACCCCTGTCTGAAACTAACCAAATTGACTATTGCCATGTAAGCCTGATAGCTGACACACTGGGAGAATTCACTCTAAGATTAGTTGGTGTGGTATATTTGTGAAAGCTAGTACAGTCCGCCAGAAATGAACCATATTTAATTTCCATAGATTTCTACAGTAGAAGCAAAAACTGCTGAAATCTCCTTTGAATGGGGTTTTAAAATGATTACTGTGGGCTGGATCCCATTGTAGACATTTTTCTCTAGGTTTCTGTTGTGTACTACAAATAATTGGGTTGCAATTGTGAAGCTATTTTCAAAAATAAATTTGATTTTTTTATTGACCAGACCGGGCTTTAAGACAAAGTTTTGTACTGTTATCTCCCTCACCCTTTGTTGTTACCATTTCTGGAACTGATATTAATGATAAAAATAAAAATAATTGAAAAAGCTTATGCTGAATCACAGGCTGTACTTACTGTCCAATCTGGCAACTTTTTAATGGAAGCCTAAGGCTATTTTCAAATATGAGATTCTGGAATATTAACTACATTGCGTTTTCACAATAAGAATGGTTCTTTTTTAATATGATGAAATCAAGCTGCCAAAGTTTTTTGAACTGAACGTTGCACACAAATATATGGCACAGACTCAGCATGTTCCTGTTTTGTATTAGGGAATCGTGCATGCGTGTATTACACATAAACAGACATACACAAAGCCTTGATGTAAAGTTCATCTTGCCTGCAGGGGATCATGCACCAGACAGCCAAATGTGAGCTTATTAAAATGGAATAAAATAGGCTAGATTGCTGTTGTCTGGAGTAGTTCAGTCTGTGTCCTGGCTTGCACAAAGGTTTGCAGGGGTGAGGGAATAAATTTCAGAAGGGTATTGTCACTTGTTGGTTGCGAGTCGTTTTAAGACTGTTTCCCAGTGGCTGCTGGAACTTCCTGCCTCTGTTTTGTGCTGGGTGTGTGGCTTTGCTTCAGCTTTGACATACCTTAGGATGGAAAAGAAGGTTTCATCTTCTCTTTGCGTGTGTTGCAGGGATTTAGTTCCCAGATACTGAGACATGTTCCATAAAGCTCGCTCGCTGTAATTATTTGAAAGCAAATTTTAAAGATGAGTCAACCAAAGTAGTTAAAATTCCAGTTGGCAGCCTTTAAAGGACGTCCCATGATTTATTTTATGATACAAATTATAGTTTAATTTGTGGGTTTCTAAAAAGCAGGTAAGTTGTGAAATGGAGGAAATGGCAGTAAGGAAACAAGGTGGTGGTATTTAGAAGATCTAAGCACAGTTCTGCTGAGAACTTGTGTAGACTACTATTGTGAATGGATTTCTTTTTTTTAAAAAACAACATTGGATATATATTTGGAAGAGGGATCTATAACTGGATGCTGTGATGGGGGGGTGGGGAGTGTAAAGTTTGAATTTCAGAGACTGACTACCAAAAGCTAGGGATTAGCTGTGGGTGGATATAGCCATTTTGCCCTGAGCTTTTTGGTTGGTTGCTGCCACTGTAAAAGAATGCTGAGCTAAGTGAATCATTTTAACCAGCACACAATTCAAATGACTTCATGTAAGCCACTCAGTTCAGAATCCTGATGAGTTGCAACATAGTCCCAGATCTTAGGCTGTTAGTATGCTGTTTCTGTAGTGATTTGCGGGGGCGGGGGGGGGGGGGGGGGGGGGATTCCAGGCACTTAACAAATCAGACATACATTACATTCTAGTGGAATGTGAAAAGAAGCGACATTCTTTGTGTTTTAGGAAACTCTGTGTCAGGATGTTTGGAGGTCAATGAGCCTCATGATTAGATCCACTGAGGGCCAAACTAGATGCTATTGTGTCCATGGGTCTGATCCATGGCCAACACTGCTGTTTGAGAGCTAAACTTGGGTCTTTTAAAAATGCTGCAAGGGTCTGATTCTGATGAGGCCTACAGCACAGTGAAACTAGCCATTCTTGTTTCCTCCCCTTGTGTCTTTTCAAATGCCAAACAGCCCCTCCACCTTGAAAAGGCATTGGGGGGGGGGGGTAACAGGAGCTCCTGGTCCCATGGTATTCTGGGTGCTCAGGACCTTGTGGCATTTTTAAATGGGCCAAGGTCAGTTCTAAGATGGCAGCATCAGACCCGGGGATGCCATAATGTCTAGTTTGGCCCTCACACCAAAACTTGTGCTTCTCAAACAGCAGCTACCATGTTCTGTGGCAAACCTCTTTGGAAACTATTAGGTACTTCCAAAAACAGTTTCTAATATGGAATGGGAATTCTTCCTATGGAGGAAAAAAAATATCAAAAATCTCATTGGGAGTGCTGTGAGATTTCCCTGCCCTCTCTCTTGTTTTACTACTCTTTTGCCTGTCCATAGGCAATGACCTACTTTGGATGATGATGGTGATGAATTGCCACAGTCTGATTTTTGACCGGTTGATGTCGTTCTGCAGTTCAAGATCTAGCCAAGTTCTTAGGAATTGCAGTCCTGCTTGCTTTTGCTGTCCGGTTGGGGCTACCATTGGAGTTATAGCTCCCCCCCCCCCGGGGGAAACCCTTACCGTTCTCTAGGAAATCATATGGTTCTCACCCCACATCATTGTCCTGAGATCATACGCAACACATAAGAGTCGTTACTTTATCAAAGCATGACCTTTCTGTAACCCTGAACCCAACAAAGTAAATTATACAGAAAAGCTTGAAGAAATGGAGAGGCACAAAGCTGTATGACGTGGCAATCAATTCAAACTTCAGACAAAAGGGATTACTTGTATGATAACAGTTGTGTCACGGGCAGGGCTCTTTTTGTAGCAGGTACTCATTTGCATATTAAGTGAACACCCCTAATGTAGCCAATCCTCCAAGAGCTTACAGTAGCTCCTGTAAGAAGAGCTCTGTAAGCTCTTGGAGGATTGGCTACATTAGGGGGTATGGCCTAATATGCAAAGGAGTTCCTAATATGCAAAGGAGTCACGGGACTTTTCCGGGTAGCATTGCCAGCCTCCATGTGAGGCATGGTGACCTCCTGAAATGGCAGCTGATCTCTAGACTGTAAGGATCTTTTATCCTGGGGGGGGGGGATCACTGTTTAGGAGTGTAGTCTGCTTTCCCTAGGCTCCACCTCCCACATCTCCAGGAATTTCCAACCCCAAGTTGGTAATCCTATTTTTGGGTTGGGTTAGGTCCATTCCTATGGAATAGCCTACCAGAGAGTGTGTAGAGGGTGTCTTTGTTTACTGCTTTCAGGAAGGCATGAAAGACAGTTTTATTTCAGAGGGAGCTCGGTAGAGGGTAAACTGTATCAACATATCTGACGGTCTTTATGCCCTGAACATTTCCCAAATGCATCTGGTGGACTGAGGAAACAGGGGGGAATTTCAGACAGGCAGAATCTCCC
>NW_015160859.1:766698-799960 GCF_001447785.1 Gekko japonicus | reverse complement strand
TTTCAGTCACGGAAGAAATCTTCCCCGTTAGCGCATGTCTCTGAACAAACTTTAGTAGGACTACAACGGAATTTGACTCGATGTTTAAGTCAGAGCTGCAAGTATTGTTGTTTCTGTTTTTCTGAACTCAGAGTTGAAAATTGACTTCCAGTGTCCATGAAAGCAAATTCTCAAAAGTCCTTCACTAACTTCAGCTATTTTTCTAGAGAATCTCTGATTGTAATATGCTTTTTTGGAGCTAAGGCAACATTTCACACTTACTGGACTGGCACACCTGGATTTTTAATTTCATGACATGTTGGGTTCTCTAGCCCCTTCTTGCATGGAAACTCACTTTCTTCACGAAGTTAACTTCATGCTTATAGCTGAAACCTAATTTAAAGTACAGAAATTAAACTTAATTTTAACTACTCCCACACCAGAGCTGCATAAAACCGCTGTGATAACTTTCAACTGTTGCTTTTGTAATCTTTTTTTGGTGTGACTCATCTCTCCCAGAAATCAGCACCTACTGCTGCTGTTTTAAAAGCTTAATAAAATTCCACCCACTTCTCCATACATGCACAAAAGCTGGGACTTGTCAAATGTACTAACACTCTTTTAAGTAGCAGTTCACATTCTACTTTACGGGAGAAAAATGTTTAAATCCTATTGATTTAACAAAGAGACATTTATACTTTTTATTTTGTTTATTACTGTTTTGAAGCATTTTGTTCCATGTGTCTTTTAAATCATTCCTAATAAGCTTCTGCTAGGAGTGAAATTCTGGCTCAAATGTTATGTAGCCTCCTTTTCATTATAAAATATGCTTCCTAAACAAACAGCTGTTTATAATGTAATTAGGCCCATGTTGACAATGCCATCCTTTAATTGCCTAGCTTCAGTCACTGTGCACAGAATTGTCTCTGGATTCTAAGGGGTATTTTCAGCATCATTAAACTACCTTTTGAAGGTTTTAAATAGCTGCTTGAAAGCTGCAGCTTCTGTAAAACAAATTCTGGAAAAGTCAGGTGTGATTTGGATCCAGGAGCACAAACCAGAACTATAATGAGGCAATAGGATGCCATCTCCCTCCAGCTGAGATAAACCATGCTGCTAATACTCAGGGCCAGATATTGCTCGAGGATGGGGGTCCACCTTTGCACATCCACAGACTGTGCCACAGTTAGGATGTTCATGCACCTGCATCAGCCCTTATGGAAGATGCAATGTTCTTCATGTAGAAATTAAAGTAAAATGGAGCCCAGGGCACCAGTGTCTATTATGAGACACCCCCTTCTTTTTGTAATAGCTGTGTGACCTTTAACAAGGTACCTTCTCAAATAACTTCTGCCACACCATTACTGTTCAAAGATTTCACACTAGATCACTCTCCTTTGCTGAGGCTGCCTAAATTCAAAGTGTGGCACCGCTTTAATTCAATTTGTGCCGAGCAGCCTTGCAAAGGCAGGAAGGAGCAAGAACACAGAGAACAGCAAGCAGACTGGTGGAACTGAAAAAGGATACATCTAATTCACTCTGGAAAGGAAAAAGATAAGTTAGTTTGGGATTGATGTTCTTTCATTTGTGATATTACAGACAGAGTACCAGTCATGTCAGAGACAAATATTTTTTTTAATGGAATGGTTCCTGCCTCTGTACCCAACTGTATTCCATCACTATCCCAGAAGTGCTTCCCTTAGCAGGTGTAAAGGAACCCCTAGGAACAGCACTGGGAGCAAGATGGGGGTCTGCAATGGAAGAGGGGAATCAACAGAAAATCACCAGCACCGCTTTGTTGGTAGAAAACAAAGTTGGACTCAATCCAGTATACTTAACACACTTGACAACTATTCCCATTATCTTAAATTAAAGATTAGAAGTAGGATCTATCAATCTTGCAGTGCCTCCATTAATTTCAATAGGGCTTCTATACAAAAGATCATTAAAAACCCTAGAAATCCTACTGAATGCCCCATTTTACCAACCATTGACCACACTATAAAAGTCTACCTTTGTTGACCCAAGGACCATAGATCATATTTTAATTTGTTTCAATAAATTTTTAATTTATTTTAATTTGTTTCAAGCCTCCGAATGCTGAATTCTGTGCCTGATAATAAATTCCATACTTCTCTGAATTTGTGCTAAATTGTGAGAATGCATACAATTGATCATGGCCTACATCTTATCACTCCCCAAAGCAAAGTATGAAGCCTTCCTCTAGCCTAAATGAAGAGCCATTAAATTGGGGAAAGCACCTTAGGGTGGAGGAACTTCAGGATGGATAACTCTGTCTTTTCTCAACAACACAATCTTTTTTGGTGTGTTATGTGGAAGCGACAGTGTTTTAACACAGTCATCCTAATCTACTTTTCACATGCACAGACAATGTGAAACCATTGTCCAAGTAAGGAAACACCATATGTTTCTCTCATACTTTTGTTGGCTAGTTTGTGGTCATTAGCACATTCAGCCAATGCTGCAAATTTCTTTCTGAAACATTATGTATACATTAAAGGATGCTGCCTAATAGCAGTACACTACTTGCACCAGCCCATGGAGATTGTACTTGCTCAGAGCTGCTGGGCTGCTGAACTGGGGAATGCAGAAAAGTAGGGTGGATTAGGGAAGCCACATATCACACCATGGTCTATTTTAATAGCATGTAACGCATAGAATAAATATGTAACCACTGACAAACTGGACCGTTCATTCCAAAGAGATGTTCTGGTGAAAACCACAAACATGAAATGTTTTATCCTAAATTAACATCACATTTGCAGAACCCAGGCAGTGCACTAAACTAGGAGGGCAATGGGAGAGGAGAAGAACAAACTAGGAAAGAAAAGAACATCTGTCCTTCACTAGAGAGACATTTTGTCATCTCGGTATTTTTAGATTTGTGAGTTTCAAACATTCTTTGCAAGTACTATATTTATCTAATGGTGTTTGCAGAGCTTACATTCAGATATCAGACCCTTCCCGGGTGTTCCAAGAGAAACAAAACAGAAGCCACAGAATTCAAAGCAAGTTATCAATCCCTTTTTCAGCTCAGATTCCCCTCAGCTCCCAAACTAGCAGTAAATTTTTGGTATATATGCAGAATACTACACTCTTGGACCACACATTTACCTACTTAATGTTCATTGACTTTGAAATTATTGCCACCATTTGGTATAAGTAATCCCAAGGGGCCAAATTTTTACACTCTAATCCAGTAGACAGGATTTCTTCTGGTCAAAAGCGTGCAACGTGAGCAGTCCTCCTTCCTTGGTCACCACATCCCATGACGAGGGCTTCTCCTGATTGCTGAAATCAAGACTCTCTATGCAGCAAGAGTGGACACCAAATTCAGGCCTCCCCTTCTCCCCTCAAACTGGTGACTGACACTGTGAAAGTTCAGAATGCTGATTACCCATTCAGCAGGTTAATGGGCAGCAACATCTGCTTAGCCATCTACACTGTGCAAGGATGCACGGACCACACACTTCAAGTACAATCCTATGGA
Source organism: Gekko japonicus (assembly GCF_001447785.1). NCBI lineage: Eukaryota > Metazoa > Chordata > Lepidosauria > Squamata > Gekkonidae > Gekko > Gekko japonicus. The sequence goes on along the minus strand of NW_015160859.1, from coordinate 796,470 downwards.
GAGTTACTCTAGTCTTCAACGGGCTTCGGGTGGAAAAGATCTAAACGTGGGCACCATGTTGGGGATCAGTGTTTTTAAAGGGAGTAACTAGTACCTTGAATAGTGCGTAGGAGCCAATTGGCAGCTAGTGTAGTTCTTTCGATGTCTGAAAGCAATCCCCCCCCAAGCCTGTACCAGTAAGCACTATTACTGCTAAATTTTATATAAACTGCAGCTTCGCAACCATCTTCCAAGGCAGCCCTGTACAGATTGCAAAACAGTAATCCGAATATGTCCAGAATAGAGGTAACTGGCCAAATCATGACTTTCAAAACAGTGCTACAACTGGTAAGACCACTGAAATTGACCCAAGTACTATCAGCCACTGAGTCTACATTTGTAGAATGAATCTAATAGCACCGTCAAACTGCAAAACTGCTCTTTTGCAGGAAGTGAAACCCCAGCTAACACAGATTGACTCCTCAATACCTGTATGACTAGATTACCAACTAACAGCACCTATGTTTTGCCTGGAATGAGCTTCAGTTTATTGTGTCTCAGTAGGATTACCACCCTTAGGAGGGGAGATTTGGGGGTGGAACATGGGAATGGTGGGGTTTGGGGAAGGGAGGGAAGTCAGAGGTGTATAATGTCATCAAGTCCACCCTACAAAGCACCCATTTTCTCCAGGTGAACCGATCACTTGCACTCTAGAGATCAGCTGTAATTCCAGGAGGACTCTAGCCACCACCTGGAGGTTGTATAAATATAAAGACACTCCGTGAATGAATTACGAACATAAGCAGAAAAATTATATTGTATGAAACAATTCAAACATTTTGAAATCTTTGTTAAAGAACCCTTATATATATATATATATTTTTACAGAGCTAGGAAAAAAAGTACTTGATACAAAGGGAGAATGCAATTCTATTTCAGTGAGTATGTATGTGCTGACAACTGGGGATATAGTTAATATGTTGTAATATAGTAAAAATGACATGGAAATATAATTTTCAGTTCATACCTAAAGAGTACCAGCTATCTGAAGAAGTGTAACGTGAACGCGGCAGTGAAGCCAGCCGTGTATAGCTGTACTAACATATGACGTGGAATTATTGCACTCCTGAAGTTTTTTATAAGGGTTCTTTAACAAAGATTTCAAAATGTTTGAATTGTTTCATACAATATAATTTTTCTGTTTATGTTCGTAATTCATTCACGGAGTATCTTTATATTTATACAATCTCCTCCCGTGAGCTCTCATTTTTGATATACAACCACCTGGAGGTTGGCAACCCTACCTCTCCCCCAGCCTGTTTTAGCTTCCAGGCACTTCTTTGGAATACCTACTGGCTCACATTATATTTTGAAAGGGAGATACAGAATTGGGCGTTATCTGCACGTTGCTGACAACGCACTCCAAATCCCCAGATGATTCTTTTAATGATTTCATGTTGATGTCTAAGAGAGCCGGGGACAAAATAAAACCATGTAGGATTCAATATCACAAATACTACAAAGCTGAGCTTCTCTTAGCCAACACTATCTTCTGGAACAAAACCAGAACAAAACCTCCAACACCCATTTCACTCAACTAATCCAGAAGACAATGGTACCAAAAGTTGCTAAGAGGCCCAGGAGAATCAACAATATCTCATGCCCCCTGTCTTTCTCATGGCAAAGGTCATCCACCAGGGCAACCAAACCAGGCTCTTTTTCAAAACTAGGTCAGAAGTGTGACTGAAATAGCTCAATCCATTTTATCCAAGAAGGCCTGGAATGACTTGACCAATGCTTAAGTACTTTGCCAAAAAAGAACAATAAAAAAGAGTATTTGCTACCTGGTGGCAGCTGATCATTCAGATCTAGACATGGGTTTTTCAGTAGGGGTTTCATGGCTCCCTCTAGAGACAGTACTATCTTGTCCTTCAATGAAGCATTCACTATGCCCTGGATCTACCCAGCAATCTCTTCTGTCTTGATGTAATAATAAATAATGAAGGGTGAGGATCAAACACTGATGTAGGAGGACAGATTCCTCCAAACATCTAATCCATTTAAGTGCAGAAGGCAGATTTTTTTTCTTTTTAAAAAAGGTCTTCAGCTTAAAGAACATAAGCTACCATAAGAACATAAGAGGAGTCCTGCTGGATCAGACCAGGGGCCCATCTAGTCTGGCATTGCATCTCACACAGTAGCCAACCAGTTTCTCTGGATGACAACAGCTGGTCATACAGGCTGAGGCCATCCCCTGATGTTGCCTCCTGGGAGCAGAACTGAGAGGTTTGCTGCCTCTGTACATGGATGTTCCCTTTTGTCACCATGGTTTATAGCCACTGATAAGACTTGTTCTCCATGAATCCTGTCTAATCCCTTTTTAACATCTTCTGTGCTTGTGGCCATCACTACAACCTCTAGCAGCAAATTCAACGTTTTAATTTGTTGCTACAGTGTAAATACAGAGGAGTCCTCTGGAGATTTTTGGGGTGGAGCCTGAGGAAGGCAGGGGTTGGGGTGGGACTTCAGTGGGGTATAATGCCATAGAGTCCGTCTTCCAAAGTGGCCATTTTCTCCAGGTGAATTGATTTCTGTCACCTGGAGATCAGTTGTAATCCCAGGAGATCTACAGCCTCTACCAGGAGGTTTGCAATCTTACTCATACAGGAGCTGCCCTCTTGCCTCCATTATACATCTGGAGCATTTTGTAATATTGTACACGGAGGATCCCCGCCAATATGGAGCTCCATTTGCACATATTGTGCTTCTGTATGTGCAGAAATGATGGATCAAAATGTCAATAGTCAACTCTTTTGGTCTATGTGTAGTGATGAAAACAGAGAACTAAAATCATAGCAGAGAAAGCAACACACTACTGTACAAGGTGACTTTCATCAGTTGCAATGAGTTGTGCCCCCGTACATAAAAACATGACAGTTGTGGTATATCATACTGCTATGTCTACAATGTGATAAATATAAAACTAACCCTTCCCCCCCAAAAATGAAAAGAAAAACATGTTTTTGGTTCCATATTATACTTACCACTCTGCTGAAATACTTGTCCAGAACTTCCACAAAATTATGAATTAGTTCATATACAGCCATTTCATTCTGAAAGTCAGTTACAAATACATAAAAATAAAAGTGGTTATACTAATCTCTCTATTTGTGGTATATTTAAATATTTTAGAAAAATCCAGAAACAAAACAGGGCCAGCCCAAGGATGCTTGGCACTCTTGGCAAATTACTTCACTGCTCCCCATACTGTCAGGAAGCCACCACCTGCAGGGAAGCTGCAGCCTGCCCTCCTCCCCCTTGGCACCACTGGGACACTCCCATGGCTACCTTCCACCTCTTCTGCACCATGGGAAGCTGATGCCTTCCTCCTCCCTCTCACATTGTACAGACACTACCCCACTCATGCTGTCCTCACTGGGACTGGTGCTATGGCTTGCCCCTCTGTCAAATCTCGCAATGGGGTCAGAATGGGAGGCAAAAATGGCCCTGCAAAAGGCCCCCCTCCCTCAGCCCTTCCACAACCTCACTCCCTTGATGGAAGGAAAGGGAAGGAGGGCCAGCCCCTGCCCCCCCACCATGGAGGGAAAAAACAGGTTTTCTGTTGACTACTCACTGGGCTATGCCAGACCCTGAAACTGTGGGCAGGGCGGCTGGCAATAGGTCTGGCTGGGTGCCCCTCCAGCTCTAGGGCTCTAACATGCACCTAATGGATGGGCCAGCCCTGAGACAAAACTAACAGCTTGATTTTGAAAACCTAAGATTTGCTGCATCCACCAAATAAGCACAAAAATACTTTTTAGCTGAAAATACTAAAATTAAAAGGTCAGCCAAAAGGGAACACAGAGGTTAACTCTGACAGCACTCATGTGTAGCTCATCTACAAAGTAGGTTTGCCAACTGGCCTAGAGAAAAGCATTTTCTCATTAACAGAATGGGACATTTACCAGGTGATGCTGTTTCCCTCCACACCATGAAAAGCCCAATTGCACACACATTAAGCCTCTATTAAAGGCCACTTGGCAATCTTATTTGAGACAGAGGTTGCAATTCTAAGAACACTTCCTTGGGAGTAAGCCCCCCAAAATAAAATGGGACTTACTTTCAAGTAGACTGACTGAGGAGTGCTCCCAGAAAATACTACCACTGTGAGGAATGGCTTTTAGAATTCTTAGGAAATAGTAGGGTTTGTTTCTTTTCTGTGGCTTTCATTAAATTGTGATAGAGCTAGACAGTATGCAAAAAGAAGGGACTCAAGAGGGAAGGACTGGATGACTTCTGCAAATCAGAAGGAAAGTGAGGCAACAGCAGTATATAAAGGTGCCCTTTGGCTTAAACGATTTATTTTCATTTTTATATAGGTAACAAGTATAACACATACCTCAGTTTCATTAATTCCAACCACTATGAAAAGGGCAGCATATTGTCTGTATACCAGCTTAAAATCTTTGTACTCAATGAAGGAACACTAAAGAAAAAACACAGAACAAAGCACATTCATTTTATTTACTTATTTATTAAAACATTTATATCCCACCTTTCCTTGTGGTTCAAGTTGGCTTACAATAATAGTTAAACCAAAATAAAACAGCAACCCCCCAAATCTCTCCCCTCACCCCTTAAAAGATGCTTGCTATTCAAACCCCTGCCAAAGCCCTGGCAAACAAAGGCCTCCTAAAGGTCTCCAGGGAGGGCCCCCCCCCACCTCTTCAGGGAGCCCATTCCCCAGAACTGGAGCCACGATGGGAAAGGCCTGAGCTCTGGTTGATGCCAGAAAGGCCACCCGAAGTTGTGAGATAGCCAACAGATGACCTGATGCCAAGAGATGGCCTGATGATCTTAGTCATCAATGGACATGTGAGCAGTGTACCTTCTAAGCTGAGTTAGTGTGAGCTAGCTCACAGTTTTTTAGCCTCCTGCTCACACATTTTTGTCTTCGCTCAGAATGGATGGCTCCAGGGCAAACTAATTTCTGCAGTAGCCAAATTGTTCACTCACAACTTTAATGCCAGTAGCTTACAGAGTAGAATTTTTGCTCACATGACTCCACAGCTTAGAAAGAGCATTGCATGTGAGATATATGCTATTAAATAAATCATCTTCATGTGTCTTGATATTCTACCTGTTTGCATTGTATAGCTCTATACATTTATCTAGATGCCTGATTTATGCAGCTACAAATGAGGTAAGCTAACAAAGTGTGCAGAAAGTCAATGTCTGTAGTGCATTTTAATTTCATTTAACAGCTCCAAAAGTCGAAGCCTCCAAACACTACTATTGTCCATCTGTTACTGTGGTTGTTATTATTTTATTTATTTATTGAATTTCTGAATTACCCAATCCCTGAGTACATAGGGCTCTGGGTGATTTACAACAGGTTAAAAACATTTTTAAAAATACAGATTAAAACCAGCAAATCAATCATATAGCACCATCTTAACATCCATGGACACACCTGAAGTACAATCTCTTCTGAGAGAAGATGCACTAAGTTGTGTCAAACTATGCACTGCCATCTGACTGATTAGATTTAAATTGTTGTTATAAAATGTTTTGTAAATTGGGTTTTAATGATTAATTTATTTACTGTTTTAATATTTTTGTTGCTACCTGTTGTTACCCGCCCTGAGCCCTGCTGTGCAGGGGAGGGAGGGTTATAAACTGAAGATTATACATACATACATACATACATACATACATACATACATGACCCTGACTCAAAATCTCAACCAGTGGCTGTAGCCTTTGGAAGGAGTTCAAAGGACAGTAATTTTAGCAGGAAGAATAAGGCAATGGCTCTAGGCTGTAGAGTCCCCTACTTTCTTGTTGAAGTAAAAAAGGCTTCAAGAGATTTTTCCTTTATTATTTAACAACAGTTTGCAGTTCTTTTTGTTGAAGGAGGTATTGGCTAGCTATTTTGAAAATAATGGTTTCCTCGAGAACACATGTATCAGTACAGAGCAGCCCCGAATTAATCAAAGCATTATAGACTGAACCAAAGAATTGAAAACAGCAGATAATAGCCATAGGCACAAATAGCTCCTAAACATGCAGTCTTGAAAAGTTTGTACTGTAATATAATATCAGCTTGTCCTAAACAGCTGAATTGTTCTCGGCTGTATGCACGGTTATTGTGCACGCAGGATACTCCTTCATTCACTGTAGGAGGCAGAACTACACATGTCTATAGATCCTCCATAGGAATGAACAGGTGGGGAAGAGGACTTAGTTCCATGCTTGCATCTGAGTTTTCACACCTAGAAGGCATAGCTGAAGAATCGGTACAATTGGTTATTACTAGGATCCTTTGCAATTTATCTCTTCCAGTTTACAAATGGCTTTACTGTTTTTACTTGGTTTTACTTGGCTCTTTTACACATATTGTGCGGCTCCCAGCAGGGCGGCTGGTGAAGCAAAGGAGAGGTATCTTCCCTTCCCCAGCCTCCCTGGGTAGGCTTGGAGGGAAGCAGAGAAAGAAATCAATTTTAAATGTGTTCTCAAAGCCCCTCCCCCAGCCAGCTTGGAGAAGGCATTTGTCTCTTTAAATCCCTTCTCCAAGCCAAGCAGCTGGGGTGGGGGCAGGTGGGGCTTGGAGGATGCATTTAAAGTTACGGTTGCTTTCTTTCCACCTTTCCCTCCCTCCCCCATCTATTTGCTTTCTTTCTAGTTTCTTTCTTTCTTTCCACCTTTCTTTTTTTCTCTCTCTCTTTCTCCCCTCCCTCCCCATCTAAAGTTAAATGTGTTCTCCAAGCCCTGCCCCACCTGCTGACCGGCTTGGCTTGGAGAAGGCATTGGTGTCTTTAAATCCCTTCTCCAAGTCAACCCGGCATGGCAGCCGGGGTGGGAGACTTGGGAAAGAAAGGCATTCTCTAAGCTCCCACCCCGTGGCCCCATCAGCTGGCTTGACTTTTTAAAATCCCTTCTCCAAGTAAAGCCAAACTGGCAATGGGGGGGGGGGTTGGAGAACACATTTAAAGTTAAAGTTGCTTTCTTTCCACCTCTTCCTTCCTCCCTCCCCATTTATATGCTTTCTTTCTCTCTCTCTCTCTTCCCCTTCTTTCCTCCCCCATCTATTTGCTTTCTTTCTACCTTTCCTTTTCCTGTCCTTCCTCATCTATTTTCTCCTTCCTTCCTTCCTCTCCCTCCCTCCTTCTTTCCTCCCCACATTTGCTTTCTTTGTTTCTGTTTATCTCTCTTTCTCTCTCTTCTTCTTTCCACCTCTTTCATTCTTTCCACCTTTCTCATTCTCTCTTCCTTCCTTCCATCCATCCTTCCTCCCCCCTCCTTCCCACCTATTTGCTTTCTTTGCTTCTTTCTTTCTTTCTTTCTTTCTTTCTTTCTTTCTTTCTTTCTTTCTTTCTTTCTTTCTTTCTTTCTTTCTCTCTCTCTCTCTCTCTCTCTCTCTCTCTTCCTTCCATCTCCCCATCTAATTGCTTTCTTTCCACCTTTGTTTATCTTTTTCTCTTTCTCCCTTCCTTCCGCCTCTATTTGTAGTAATTGTTTCTGCCTGTCTCTTTCTTTCCACTTCTTTCATTCTTTCTTTCCACCCCTCCCTCTCTTTGTCTCAGACAAATATTATTATTTGTTTATTTCAGCTTACACGACCAGAGTTCTCAAGCACATGCATAAAATACAGTTTGTGTTCAAACGTCAACTCTCAGACAAATAAATATCATTAGCAAACAAATAAATACCATTGGAAAAATAAATATCATTATCAATATCTGTTTTTACCCCTTTTGTTTTTATTTTTGTCAGTCTTACGTAATGTTAATAGAAAGCAAATTTGCATATTTTTCAATACAAATGTGTATGTAATATTTGTTATGTCTTGCAGCTCTCAAACATCTGATGTTTATTCTATGTGGCTCTTACGTTAAGTAAGTTTGGCCACCTCTGTTTCATACACAAAACATGCAATCTGCCTTTGAACCATGGTCTCCCCTAAAAATGTTTCACAGCTGACAGAAGATCTGAATTCAGGGTTGTGCATCCCACTAATCACAACATCACACGGGCCCTCCATGTTCCTAAACATGGGTATAAAGCAAGGGACGGAGGGTGTATAATAGAAGGGAAACATGCAGGAAAGAAGCATTGACCCTACCCCACTCACTGTTCCTCTTTCCCCTGCAGTCTTTCCCCCGAGGACATTTTTAACATACTTAAAGTGAACGTGGCTGGGGAAAGGTTACTGTGGGGTTACATTTAGTGTCCCCCCCCCCCCACAACACACATTTCTTTTGCATTTTAAATTATACCTTCCCACCTTAAACATGTGAAGCAGGTTAGGCTGTGAGTGTGTGAAGTGGCCCAAGGTCACCCACAGAGTTGACAGGCCACCTGTTATGACTGGATACCTCCCACCAAAAACCCCTGTTTCCTGCCCCTGCTGGCAGAAAGAAAATTAATTAAAATCTTGTCAGCAATTCCTAGTGTGTCATGACAGGTTTTCCCCAGACACACCATAATGTCACACCAATTCCTAGAGAGACGTGATGTCATTTCTGGGTTTATCCCGAAAGAGTGACATCATGCTGTTGTGTTGACAGCACCTCCCTGTTCCTACCCCCCCCCCATCTCCTGCTAGGTGCCAGCCATCATCTGGCAACCCTAATCACCTAGCAAGATCCATGGAAGAATGGGGATTTGAACTCGGGCTTCCCAAATCCTAGTCTGACACTCTAACCATTATTCTCCGCTGGCCATAAACAATTCTCTAAGAACAAAAGACATACTTGTTCCTTTGAACGGGAGAGGCAGTGCTTGATGACTTCAGCTTCCAGCATTGTCCGTTTCCGAAGGTCCATGTACTCATAGTAACGAGAGAGCCTTGTTTGGCCTTGTTTGTTCACCATAAGAAAAAACTTGATCATCTTTTTTGGATTCCTGTAAATACCTTTTCTGAGGTTAGATGGTCAAACTGTGAATCTGGATGCAGGAAAATCAGAAATGTCAGTTACATGATTTGTAATATTAAATGGCTGGGGTGGAGGGCACTTCTTTCAGACAAACTGTGCAATCAGGTGAGGCTGCTGACTGGCAGGGATGGGAGGGGTAATTACAATTGGATGGGCTACTGTAAAAGTCTACTAAGTGCTTTACCAGTGCAGAAATTACAAAGACATTTTCCAGCACTGAAACCCTCCCTTCCCCCTGCCAATTCCAGCAAGGAGATATGTTTAGCAGCCATGTGGGAGGAAAATGCGTAGCCAAAGTTACTGAGAAGAATTCTGCAGAAAATTGAAATGCTAGAAAAGAGAGAGGGAAATCTTTGTTCTGTATTAATGTGAGAGATCCCCTCCCCCAAGTTTGAGAGACAGATAGAGCCACTGGTGGTGCACACAAGGGGAAAGGTGCTGTCCTGCTTGGAAACTATGTGTAGAAAAATGTAACAATTTTGCTGCTTGATCAGACCCCGGATCTGTCTAGTCCAGCATCCTGCTTAACAGAGCAGCCAGCCAGATATTTTCAGAAAGCCAACAAGCCACAGCATCAAGGCAATAGCTCTACTATGGAGTTTGTTTCAATCTACATCACCAACCCCCTGGAACGATTAGTAAGAGGCACACTATCTCTGGCCCCAGTAGTTCCATTTGGTCACCACTGCTAATAGCAATGATAGACCATCATGAATAATTTGGTATCATCTACAATCTTGGCTACCTCACTGTTCATCCCTGAATAGTGATGCAGCCCAGCTCCAAAACAGATTCTAGTAACTATCTATTTAGAAGAAGAAGAGTAGGTTATTATACCCCACTTTTCTCTACCTCAAGATGTCTCAAAGCGGCTTACAATCACCTTCCCTTCCTCTTCCCACAACAGCCCCCTTTTAAGGTAGGTGGGGCTGAGAGAGCTCTTAGAGCTCACCCAGCATGCTTCATGTGGAGGGGTGGGAAATCAAACCCAGCTCTCCAGATTAAAGTCCACCTCTGTTAACCACTACACCATGCTTGCGCTTATTGATTCAATTGCCAATGTATAAGAAGTCACATCCTCTTATCCCATGACCACTAAGGAGCCTTTAGTGAGGAACTTTGTCAAAACCTGTTTGAAGCTTTTGGGATGCCTGCTGTGACAGACCCCTGCTTCTTCTTCTCTGTGAGGCAGATTTTCCCACCAAAACACTGTTCCCCACTCTGACTGAGCAGCCTCTTAGTAGTGTATTTGAAGTATAGAATTATAACTTTCTGTAGGTCCCACCCAGTGATAGAGAAGTTTTTCGGCTTTTGCCCAGGCCAGAGATTTATTGTAACTCAGCAGGAGCCCTCTTATAAATCCCTTTTCGAAATGGCACTTGACACAAAGTAAAGTTCAAACAGAAAGGTTGATTTTCTTGAACAGGCACAGGTAGGGCTCCCAAATCTCGACAAATCGCGGTGGGGGATCCACATGTCTTTCCAGAATCTGTGCCACGGGGACGGCGAGACGCGTTGCACTGCCGTCGCCAGGACATGACGCTACGTGTCGCTCTGGCAATGCGGCTGTTTGGAGCCCCGTTGCCAGAGCGACGCGTAGCGTCATGTCCTGGCGACGGTGGGTGAAACGTGTCTTGCCGTCCCCACGGCATGGATTCTGCAAAGACACACGATCCCCCGCCGCGACTTGGCAACCCTAGGCACAGGTGAGTTAGAAACAGAGCAGGGGACAAGAAGTTGAGGTAAATTTGGTTGTTTATACAAATTATATTTTGAACAGGCAACAGAGTATAGTTGAAGCTTATATTCTTAGAGACTCAGTTCTTAACTGTGAGGTGTTTGTTTGTCTTGGTAATTTATTTCAGCAACAATGTGTCTTAATAAAATTTTGTAACACTACCTTAGTTTCCTGGAAGTTAGTACTTTCTTCCTGTATTTAAATTCTTCCCTTGTGGGATTATAACTTTCCCTTTTTTACTCTTGAGGAATCTAAGACCGTTTTCCCTTTCACACAAACCAGGGGGGTCCCTTCTGAGCTGAACGCTCTGAACTGGGTAAGAAACATCCTCTTCTTTCTAGGAGCAATAATCCTTTTCTGTTTACATAGAATGTCAGTTTTCAACCTACTGTCCAGTCTCTTCTTTCAAACCAAAACCCCAGCTCTGGAGTGACTCATATTCTCATAACATGACCAAAGCCTGCCTCTAGCTACATGCTTGTTGATAGTCCCAAAGAAAAGAACACTAAAAAATAGAACTTTGCATTGCTATAAAGTGCTGCTGATTCTTCCTCACCAAGGCTTGTTCCTTTTTATGCTTTAACCATTTAATGCTAATTTTCCTAGGACAGAGCTATCTGTCTGCCTGACATCACACACACACACCCTATATGTATTTATATAGTTACTTTTGCTATTTTCCAATAGACAAAGAAGCTTATTTCTATATTTTTTGCACAAGTTCAAGCATTTGGGTCCTGTTCAGATTCTTCCACAATGATGACTAATGACAGAAACCACTTAGCTTTTTGAAAAGCTCCTTGCCCTCCTTTACTCATTCTTTCAGTCCTTTATCTAACAGTGTGGCTACTGCGTACTTTGCTGGTTTCCTTTATCTGTTGTATTTAAATAAATGTTTATAGTCTTAAGTATGTTTGAGTTCTTTTTTTCATTTTCCTTCTCAACTTGCTTTTGTTTAGCTGGAGTTTGTGCTCCTTTTCATCTTCATTTGGTCATTATTAAAAAAAGAGGAAGTTTTCTTTTCACAAGTTCCTTGACTCTGCTGATTAACCACATTGATATCCTCCTGGGCTTTTTTGTAAATTTCCTAATCTGTGGTATTAATTCTATCAGAGCTTTTATTATCATGGGGTTTAAATCATTTTAAAACATATCTCACTCCAGATCCTAGGCACAGCTCAAGACTGAATCCAGGTTCCTTATCTTCCTATCATGACTGACTGTTCCAAGACTCAATAATTTATCATGTCTCAAACATTCTCAGTCACTGGGCAAGTGAAGTCACCTATTGTTACAACACTCCCTTGGCTGTTTCCCTGATTTCCTTCACCATGTTAAAATCATCCTCAGAGTCCTGTTTGTGTGGGCATGTCTCTATTGTTACATTACTTTTTGGGCCTGGTATTTCTGCCAATATTGATTCCATGGATGAGTTTATCCATTTAATTTTTGTTTAGTTTATTGAACTTTATGTCCTCAGACAAATAGATGGTAACTATCCCCAATCTGATCTTCTCTGTCCTTTATATAGATTTTATAGTTGTTATCCTAAGCAGCTTACAGACAAGCTTTATGATTGTGCTGATAATAATCAGACATTTTAAAATATATCTTCATTGATTTTAAGTGTTTTTACTTGCCACAGCATATATATCATATAGATAAAATACAGAACTAGAGACTGTCTTATAAAATGTTTGGCACTGCTCTTTCCTCATTCTGCCCTGAAGCTCACTGGGTGGTATTGGGACAGTCACGATTTCTCAGCCAAACTTACCTCATTGGTTGTATACTAATTATTGGTCCCCATTGCCATCTGATCCATCTATATGGCCATGACAGATTTCAGAACTGACTAACCCTGCAGCCAATCATGGCCTCCAACAGACTGAAGGGGCTGTAGATAACAACTTAGCCCTGAGGAACAGCACAGGTTTAGTACACATCAAAGTCCTGGATGTGTCATCCAGCAGATGGGACTGGGAGCAGTGTTCCCTCTAAGCTGAGTTAGTGTGAGCTAGCTCACAGTTTTCTAGCCGCCGGCTCACACATTGTTGTCTTAGCTCAGGAAGGATGGCTAAAGAGCAAATTAATTTATTCAGCAGCCAAATCGCTCACTCACAACTTTAATCCCAGTAGTTCACAAGACTCCATAGTTTATAGGGAGCATTGACTGGGAGAGCTCACACCAGAAACAATGTGCCAGAAACAATGAGAAGGGAGGGACCAATAATATAATTGAACTCACTGGAGTTTATACTCTGGTTTCATTGGTGGGATTAACGAGGCACTACAAATGCCCTGTGACTGCCTTTCTTTTGTGTGTTCCTATGGTTAGGAGGTTAGAGAGCTGCTTTGTGACATCTGTGTCATGTGTTAGTCCTGCCTGCTTTGTTCCTCCTACCCCTTTTTGCTGATGATGAAATTATTGCTGGCCAGGCAATCAAAAATTGATCTTTGCCTTCATTCCACCACTTCATATCGTATCTTCTGTTTATCATCTCAGCCACAAAGAAGCTAGAAAAGATTCTCACATGTAAGGGTGTGTTGCTGGTGACCAAGATCAAGTTAATTCATGCCATAATATTTGCCATTACTATGTATGGGTGTGAAAGCTGGACAATGAAGAAACTTGATTCATTTCAAACATGGTGTTAGAGGAGATTTTGAGATACTGTGGACTGCCAAAAAGACAATCAGTGGGTTCTAAATCAAATGAAACCCAAACTCTCCCTAGAAGCTAAAATGACTAAATTGAAGCTATCATACTTTGGTCACTTTATGAGAAGACAGTAATGCTAGGAAAAGTTGCAGGCAGCAGGAAGAGGAAGACCTGACATGAGATGGACTGACTCAGTCAAGGAAGCCATGGCCCTCAGTTTGGCAAGACCTTTTGGAGGTCTTTAATTCACAGGATCACTGTAACTCAGAAGCGATTTGATGGCCCTTTAACACACACCCCTTTTCAATTTACTCACAATTAATTTTATAAGGCTTAGGGCCAAAAATTACATTTTAGAGAACAGTACAATTAAAATGATTTGAAGATGAAACATCATAAAATCTAAAAAACAACATCAGCATCTTTTCAGTAGATAATAATAATTTTTTAGATTTAATTTTTTTTAATTTTAAACAGTGAAAACTGAAATAACAGTTATAACAACAAGTGAACTAGATATAGTAGCTACAAAAACAGATAAGGAATTCAAAGTAGTTTACAAGAAATGAAAAACTTCATAATACTTTTGAGGAACAAGAAATTTAGAAGGTGGGGAGGTGGGGTCTATGGCACAGCAATGGCGGACACCTTCCCAGCTCTCTCACAAGACTTTTTTAGCGTGCCGCAAGCAGCGGCGGGGGGGAGAAGAGGGGCCGCTGGATCGGCACCTTCACGAACTCCCAGGCCATAGGGCTTTTGAGGGTGAGCCTCTTTTCCTGCTACCTGCAGGGAGATGGAGGCTCCCCTCTGTCCTGACAGTCCCTCCCACTGACTGTGTCCTCTCAGCGAGGCCATAAGCTGTGTTGATCCGGTCAAGCACAGGAGATCTAGTGGAGGAGCAATTAAGAGCGTGGTCAAGATAAATACCAACAATGAACTGAGTTAAGGAGCGAACTGTGAGTTAAAATGAGCGAATTGTCTTCAGAAGAGAAAATCCCCCCCCAAAGGAAAAACTTTTTTAGCGATCTGAACTGTGCTGAGAGAGGGACACCTCTCAGATGCATTTACATAAGCAGAGGAGAGGGGGAGAGAGAGAGAAACGATTGTAAACAGATACTTTGAAGCGAAATCCCCCCCCCTGAAACCTCTTAAGCTATTGAACCGTGCTGAGAGAGGGATGTCTCTCTGACGCATTTATAAAAGCGGGGGGGGGAGAGAGACGGCTGTAAACGGACATTTCTGAAAGACTTTATTTTTAAGCATACAGGCCTGTTGTGGGAGATATCCATGAGCATCTAAGCGACTAAACAGCATAAAGCAATTTTCAGAGCCGGGGAGAAAGCGATTTTATATTAAAAATGAAACGTTAAAATGGAGGACACTCCAAAAAAGTTGGCGAAAACAACTCCGAGAAGAAGGGAAGTAGACATTACTGCACTTATAGCGGAAGCCACCAAGCCAATTCTGGAGCAACTTGTTGGTATTAACCATCAGCTTGCCAAGATAAATCAACAATTTGTGTCCTGGCAGCTCCAGTTGGCAACGATAGCAGAAAAAATGGAACTGAGGGCTTTTAAAGCAAAAGAGATGAACACTAAATTAAACAGCGGTTTCAACAAGATAAAGAGGGAAAGTACAATAGAAACAGGAAAGATTTACAAGGACTTAACTACTTCCTTGCAAGTGTTCTCAGAAAGTGTCACTTTAAATCCTGCTGAGAGAAAAGAGCTTGAATTTGCCTTCACAATCAAGAAACCTTTGAGACGCCACTGGGCCCCGAGGGCGAGACCAGAGAGGAAGAGGCTCAAGATTGGCGGTTTTATTCCTTTGAAGATGGAGGAAGACTGGGCTGCAGAATCTGGAGTGAACGTCTAAGAAGCTATTAAGATTTTGGAGAGTCTTAGTGTAGATGTAAAGGCGGAAGGACTCTGAAAATTGCCTTTAGGAAGCGAGCTGGAGGAGATGCTCGGGAAATAACAAGTAGCAAACAAACTAACATATAAGCTTAGAAAGACAGGTTCTCACAAAGTATATTATTTGTTAACACTTTTCTTTTTTTATTACCAACAGTAGCTTAACAGGGAATGATCTCCTAACCTTGGGTTTTTAGTGTAGTGTGGGTTGCTTTCTTTCTCCCTAACTGTAGTTACCCCTTCCCTATTTTTTCTTGGTAGTTTTAGTAGTATTAAGAAAATTAAAAATCCACTCCGGGGGCTTAAAAAAAAAGAAATTTAGAAGGGTCAGCACTGAATATAAATTCAAGAAAAGGAAACCATTTCAAATGAAGATTTGAGTTTCTATAAAATAGATTAGCAACAGCAATTGCATCAGATATTTTATCCATAACATAATAATCCCATATTTTCAAACGCCATGAAGATAATAACAACTTATTAGGAGACCTCCGACTACTGGCAATGACGACCTTTGCAGCCATTAGTAAAATTGAAATAAGGTCTCGGCTAGGTTTGGGTATATGTGTGTCATTCCAAAGATCTAAAAGAATAAGTTCAGGTTGCATAGGGATGAAATTACCTGTGATATCTTTAACAGATAAAATTATTTTGGACCAAAATTGTTGAACAAAGACACAAGACCACCAACAGTGTATGAAAGTACCCCACTCACCACAAGATCTCCAGCAGAGTGGAGAGTTCAGTTTGGAAATTTTATGGAACCTGGTAGGTGTAAGGTACCATCTGGTAAGTAATTTATAGCTCTGGAGTTGGATATTTAAAGAATGAGAACTAAGAGAAGGTGATGACCAAATCTTGTTCCAATCAGAAGATGAGAATGTGGTGTTACAGTCAATTTGCCAGGCCTCTTGGTAGCTTAGAGTCTTTGTAGATTGGGAAAGTAGTAATTCCTTGTAAATAAACAAGATGTAGCTCTTAAAGGCGTTTTGGTCAGGCTTCAAAAGACGCTTGAAGGAGGTAAGTGGTCTACTGAGATTAGAGTGTCTCTTCAAAGTGCTGACCAAGTGGGCAACCTGGGAATATTCGAACCATGATACAGAGCAATTATATTTGCTTTCAAGTAGATTTTTCTCTTTAATAGAGTTGTTAGAGTAGAAACTGTCGATTGGGCTCACTTTCCATGTTGTACAAGCAGAATGTGGTTGCCCAAGAGCAAACCATGATACATTGGTGAAAGTTGTCATGGGTGATGAGGGTGGGGCTAAGGTGTTTTTCCATCTGTCCCAGATTGTCAAGGAGTTGGAAAGAAAAATGTTCCAAAGAATTAATGATGGTCTATTCGAGCTAGTTCCCCATAAAAGGGATTGAAAAGGAGTCGAGTTCAGGTAGGTTTCTTCTATGACTTCCCAGGAACTATAGACCTTAAGGAGACCTAGTAGAGTTGTGGCATTGAGGTATAGAAGCAGGTCTTGGAGAGCTAGGCCACCTGATTTTAGTGGTCTTCATAAGGTACCTTAAGAGACTCTATGTATTGCTGAGTTCCAGATGAATTTGGTGACTAGAGATTGCCATGATTTGAACGATGATCTAAGGATCTCAATAGGTATGGTTTGGAACAAATAGAGGAATGTAGGTAAAATAAAGTTTTGCAAATCTGGATTCTTTCAATCCATGGTGAGAGGGATGTACCCTTGTGGGTTTGTAGGTCAGTAAATAGTTTAGTTAAGGGTAAAAATTGATCTTGAAGAGAGCTTTCAAGTTCAGTGGAATTTGAATTTCAAGGTACTGCCAAGATTGTGTCACCCATGTGAAATTGAAGTGGTTTTTAATGAATTGTTGTTGGAAGCTGGTTGATGGCGTATAGCAATGTTTTGGAATGATTGATTTTAGGGCCAGCGATTGAGCCAAAGGAATCTAGTAGTGTTGCAATGAATTGTAATGAAAGTTCCAGAAGAGTAATATAGACTACAATGTCATCAGCAAAGAGACTCAGTTTGATTTGTTCTTTGCCCACAGGAAACCTGTGAATATGAGGATGGGCACATATTGCCTGAGCAAGTGGTTTGATTGCGAGGGCAAATAGGAGGGGGGAATAATGGGCAACCTTGCCTTGTTCCTCAGGAAAGTGTTAAATTTGAAGATGTAGAGCCGTTGATGCTGAGGTGCACAGTAGGAGATTGATAGAGGGTACGGACTGTTGTCATGAAGTTAGGACCAAATCCAAAGTTGTCAAGAACAGCTTCTAAGTATATTGGTTCCACGGTGTCGAATGCTTTCTCGATATCTATTGAAAGGATTAATGATGAGGCGAGCTTATTGGAATGGCACAACTGTATGAGATCAAGGGTCTTCCTTGTATTATCAGAAATGTTTCTGTCCGGGATAAAGCCCGTTTGATCTGGATGTATCAGAGAACCTATTAATTTGTTTAATCTCGCCGCCAATGTTGCTGTAAAGATTTTGTAATCAGTGTTGAGCAGCAATATAGGTCTATAGGAATCTGGGTTTGTCAGGTCATGGTCTTTTTTGAGGAATAACGATTATTCTTGCCTGATTCCATGTGGGAGGCATAATTTCCCCATTCATGATGTGGTTGCAGGTTGAAGCGAGGTGGGGTGCCAGTAGTGAGCTTAACTTCTTGTAGAATTTGGCCGTATAGCCATCACTTCCAGGTGATTTCTTGTTCTTGAGATGTTTGATGTTGTCCATGATTTCTTGGGATGTGATGGGACTATCTAATAAATCCTTGTTCTGAGGAGTTAGATGTTTTTGTATTGGATGTTTTGAGAGAAAGTTCTGTATGTTTTCCATTGTAGGAGTCTCAGATTTGTATAGGTCTTGGTAGAATCGATGGAAGGAAGCAAGAATTTCTTTAGTTGTATAGTGGAGGATGCTTCATTTTTCTCAGATCAATGTAATGAGGTTGTCAACTCGTTTTTTCCTGAGTTTCCAGGCTAAGAGTTTAATGGAGTGAGGGCCTTTGAGCCAATATCGTTGTTTGAGGTAAAGTATGTTCTTTTGGACTTGGGAAATTTCAAGCGATTCAAACTTTTTCCTTTCAAGCAGTAGTTTCCTATAAGTTTTCTTGCGGCCAAATCTCTGGTGTTCTTCTTCAAGAGATTTAATTTTTCCCTGGAGGTCTGATTTGATTTGTTCTCTTCTTTTTTTGCAGGTTGAAGCATGAGCTATCAATTTGCCACGCAAGACAGCTTTGAAGGCATCCCATACGAGATGCTGAGATACTCCGCATATTCCGTTATTTTTTTCTCAATGTCATCTGTGATTGAAGTCATTAATAAAATATTGCTGTTTAGTCTCCAGGTTGAGTGTCACAGTCTGGAGCACAGGCAGAGGGAAGTCCGAGTTCAGTCCAAGGTCTGGAGCCAAGAAGGGTGGGGCAAGAGCCAAGGAGCTAGCATGGTGTAGTGGTTAAGAGTCTAGGACTAGTATCTGGAAAACTCAGGTCTGAATCCCCATTTGTGCAATGGAAGCTTGCTGGGTGACCTTGGGTCAGTCAAATTCTCTCAGCCTAACCTACCTCACAGGGTTGTTCTGAGGACAAAATGGAAGAGAGGAGACTGATGTAAGTTGCTTTGGGTCCCCATTGGGGAGAAAGAAGGGGGTATAAATGAATTAAGTAAATAAAATTCTGTGATTCTGCGCTCTTCTATGAACCAGTAGAGTCCCAGGCACCTGTAAAGGCTTGCTGAAGCACCTTCAGAAAGCCAAAAAACAGCCAAGTGTCAAGCCACTGTAGGGTCATTGACTCCTTTATTCTGCAGTTGTGGCGCACACACCCTCTGGCCAGTTTGGTGTAGTGGTTAGGAGCGCGGACTCTAATCTAGGAGAACAGGTTTTGATTCCCCACTCTTCCCCATGCAGCTGCTGGTATGACCTTGGGTCAGTCATAAGTTCCTTCAGAGCTGTTCTCTCAAGGGCAGTTCTTGGAGAATTCGCTCAGCCTCACCTACCTCACAGGCAATGCTCCCTCTAAGCTGTGGAGTCTTGTGAGCAAAAATTATTAAAGTTGTGAGCAAATGATTTGGCTACTGTATAAATTAGTTTGCTCTGGAGTCAGCCTTCCTGAGCCAGGACAAAAATGTGTGAGCTAGAGGCTAAAAAACTGTGAGCTAGCTCACAACAACTCAGCTTAGAGGGAACCCTGCTCACAGGGTGTCTGTTGTGGGGAGGGGAAACGGAAGGGGATTGCAATTTGCTTTGAGACTCCATTAGGCAGTGAAGGGTGGGGTATAAATCCAATCTTTTGCCACCTGATTACCACCACCCAGTTACTGTCTTGCTGTGACATGTCATGCATTGGGCCTGTGTCTGGCTGACTTCAGCAGTGTTCAAGCATGCTGGGCACAATGCTATTCCCATACATTCTCCCTGTAGGTGCTCCTCTAGAACAGCACCAATTGCTGTGGATCTGTTGCTCACAGTGATGTAAATAGTCCTCCTGATCATTCCAGTAAGTCATGAGAACAGCATGGCTCACATCAAAACTCTTTAGTATGAGTAACAGTTGCAAAACCAGGTGTGTAACCAGGGATGTCACGATTTCATTTCCTTAGCCTTGATTTAGATTACAGGTCATCTGCCTCATCCATGTTAAAGCAATAATAACAAATAGCTCCTGTAATTTTTTTATCAGGGTTTCATGCTAATATTTATTCTGAGGATGTCCAGGAACTGCAAGGTAATGGTATCCTCACAAAGTTTTGACCTCAGCTAAGATAGCCCACAGATAATTTCAGTCACTAGTACTCAGACAACTGCCTTCTCAGACATGTGGTCCTACTATGGTGGAGGATTTACTTTGCCATAAGATTGCCAATTCTGAGCTAGGAATTTCCTGGAGATTTGGGGGTGGAGCCTGGAGAGGGTGGGACTGCAGCCGGGTATAATGTCATGGAGTTCACCCTCCAAAGCAGCCATTTTCTCCAGGGGAACTGATCTCTGTCATCCAGAGATAAGCTATAAGCCTTCGGAGGTGAGACAGGTGGCAACCAAAGTCAGGGCTTTTCAGCAGTGGCACTTCACTTATGGAATATCCTTCCCCTTAATGCTTGCCTGGTGCCTCCATTGCTTTCTTCTAGGTGCAGGCCAAAATGTTTCTGTTCACCCAGGCTTTTAATTAAGGGGGTTGATCTTTTAACATTATTTTAGTCTGGAAACTGTTACCTTAAGCTGTCTGTGGTCTGTTTTTATTCTGGGGTAGGTTTTTTTAATGTTGGGTTATATAGTTAATATATTTTAATGGTTTGCTGGAAGGGAAGGTGACATGGTATATAGCCTGATCTTGTCACATCTTGGAAGCTAAGCAGGGTTGGTACTTGGATGGGAGACTGCCCAGGAAGGCCCTGCAGAGGGAGGCAATGGCAAACCACCTATGCTTCTCACTTGTCTTGAAAGCCCCTGCTGGGGTTGCCATAAATCAGTTCTACATCTGTAAAATTTTGATGAAGGGAGCTTTGGTTCTTGAAAGCTTATACCCTGAAAATCTCTCAGGTGCTCCTGGATTCAAATCTAGCTGTTCTACTGCAGGCCAACACGGCTAGACTCTGAAACGATAGGTTATATTTTGTTCTTACTATATTTATTTTGAAAGCCACCTCAGGCAGGCTCCTGAAGAAGTGGCATAAAAACGTTCTAAACAAACAAGGAGGGGTTGCAAGTTGCAACCTTGGTGTGAAGGCATGGTCTTGTGCTCTTACGCTAAAACTGAAACTCCTAAGACACGTCCTCTGGGAGGCCATGCCAGCACAGGGTATTATGACAGCGCAGACAGCTTAGGCGAACACCAGCTGAGAGGAGTGGAACATTCCACTGACCCCTGTGTGAGATAACAAATTTGTTTTCAAAACTTCCCTCATGTTAATGTTCTCAGAATTGCAGCATTTAATTTCTCAGTGACAAGAACAGAATCTACATTGATAAACAAAACTCTTTAGTATTGTTGGAGGTGTGATAGCTGTTGCTGAGGTGTCAATTTATCCTGTGTCTTTGAATCAAATTAATTCCATTTCTCCCTGTTTACCCTCTTCTGGAATGAACAAAAGTCTAAAGAGATCCAAAAAGTCTTCTATACGCTAGTCTACTCTGATGAATAACAACAAACGAATTTCCATTTCTAGACAGCTTTTACAAATACTTTTAGTAGTCTGAGATCCAAAGAGCACAGTGCAAAAGTAGAACACACATGCCTAAGGCATAGGAACAGAGGTAGAGTTTTGCTTATTCCCTCCCCTCTCCAGGTACATCCCCTGTGTACATAACACACAGTTCTGGAGGTCTCTTGACCTGAAGCATCTGGTTTTAGGACATACAAGGGGCTGCATCAAGAAGCCAAGTTGGAAAAGACTTTATGCATGCACAGAACACCAATGGGCTTACACAGGCATAACTCTCCTTAGGACGATACATTATTTGGATTCTGGCTCATGTATTCCACATGTAACTAAGTGACAGAGTACTTGGATTTCTGACACAGTAGCAATAGGGTTATATAACAACAACAACAACAAAAGATCTGGAAATGCAGTAGGTCCCATGGTCCATCCCCAGCATCTCCAGTTGAAAGGATCAGGTTGTAGGTGATGTGAAAGACCTCCACCTAGAGCCAAGGAAGCTGCTGCCAGTCTGAGCAGACAATACTGACCTTGATAGACCACATGTGGCTGTTGTGAGCAGGCAGCCTGAGCAGTGGCAGCCTAGTGTTTTTCCCATAGGGACGGCGGCTGTGGGCAGTTGGGCCTACATGGAGCCTTGAGCAGCTACCCCTGTTGTTGTCTTGCTTGCCTACAAGAACCTAACAACTGAATCCTATGCATTTTTACTGAGGAATAAGTCCCATTTTATTAAATGGTCTTACTCACAGGTTAAGTCTTCTTAGGACTGCGGCCTTGGTATAGTTTCCTGTGCGAGGAAACTAGTATTTCAGAGAACTGGAGATGATTTTGTAGAGCTATCATCACCCAGAGTAGACCTGTTCCTTTTTACTGTCCTATCTGATCTCTTGTCAAACTTGTTTCTCCGGTTTCTGTTGTACTTGGGAAGAGCCAAAACTAGTTTCCAGCAGCACAACCAGCCCTATAGAAGGTATATATTTTGATGTGACTACCACAGGCACCTCAGCTGGATAGTGCCCATCCTAAATAACGTGCTCCTCCATTCCTCCAAGCAGTTTTGAAATGTCAAGTTTTTTAACGTTTAAGTATGTGAAAGGGTCAGCAGCAGCAGCAGAAAGGATCAAGAAAGAATCCCAGTATAAGTAGAATCACTTCCATGATATTTCCTGCTGCATTTGCATTATACATAGTAACATCGCTGCTGTCTGATTCATTACCAGCCCTACACTGTCGTCTTTTGTTCTCTGTCATTTGCCTAACATTTGACTGTATTTATAGACTGATGCTGGATTTCCTCATGGGAAGCTTCTTGCTATGAATCACTGCCAGTATGCAAAACTGCTATATTCCTCCTATTATTTATAGATGCAGGCATAATTCTCTCTGCTAAGTACAAGAGTGAGCTCAACCTTAATTACGGAGCTATTCACCACATATTAAGCTATTTACAGAACACAGGAGGTCCTCTTTGATCACAACAGCTTCTACCCCATCCCAATGCCCTGAGTTAAAGAATTCCTGGGGACAGTCCAAGTAAGTGATCTCCAAACTACAGAGAGCCGTTCCCCTGGAGAAATGGCAGCTTTGGAGGGTGGGCTCCATGGCATCCCTGCAGAACTCCGCTTTCCCAGGAATTCCCCATCCTGGAGTTGGCAAGGACATGAGGGCTCAATGGCAAACTTGGGAGTTACCTCTGCATAATGAAACAGACATGAAATACAGCTTGTTGCTTAGTAATGCTACAAATTTATATAAACACTAAGCATGAAAAATAAAATATAAGTATGTCCAGTGTTAATGGATACAACATTTTTGTGCTTTATGTAGGGTAGGAGGGGGCAGTACTGTAGAGATAAGGGTTGCCAGGTCCCCCATGGCCACTAGCAGGGGATAGGAGGGCATGGTTGCCAGGTCCAGTTTAGGAAATTACTGGAGATTTGGAGATGGAGCCTGGGGAGGACAGGGACTTCAGTGGGGTACGATGCCATAGATTCCACCCTCCAAAGTAGCCATTTTCTCCAGGGGAAATTATATCTGTAATCTGAAGATGACCTGTAATTCTGGGAGATCCCCAGATCCTACCTGGAAGCTGGCATCCCTATTTGCGGGTAAGTCCCAAAAAGTATAGGAAGTTTACAAGTGGGTCCCAATTAGATAAATCTGTGAACCACTACCTTATACCTATGAAAGGAGAAAGGCCTTTCAAAGACCCAGGGACCCAGCACAAAAAAACCCTTCTCAATCCCAATTTTACTAGATCATGGGAATGTTTTTAACCATAACATACTTCTTTGGGGTTCTGTTCTTTTCTTCCAAACAGAGGCAGTTTGCTGACCAATATGTCACATACACAATAGCACATCTTTTCCCTACTCACTGATTATAGAATAATTCTTGTCTCTAGGTTTAATATTCACAATGTCGTGGGTCAGCTTGACCAGTCGGAACTCAGCCTGGAGGAAGACTAAAGTGTCGCAGACTCACAAGAAGCAGCTGAGGAAAGTCAGGAGCTCCAGGAGTCAATGCTGATAGCTGACCCTGACTACTCCAGGTAGACTATGGGAGAGGAAGATGAACAGCTGGGGCAGGATGACTCCTCTGATCCCCTCTCAGTAGCAAACCAATGCCGGGAGTGAACTCGCTGGCAACTTACAGAGAGAAGGAAAAATGTGCATCTCGTGGCTCAATGTAGGCATTTAACTGACAGTAGACCTGAGTGATTGCAGGACCTTGCCTTGCTTAACTCAGCTCATTGTGAGAGGCTTACTTAAACCAAGCTGATATGCCTTTCCAGCTGTGAAAGCAGGGAGTCACATCTCTGTGAGCCCAGCAACCACAACGCCTGTCTTGCACCTTCACCTTGTGGTATTTGGACTGACCTTGGACTTTCTTATCTGGACTGCCTTTAGATTCTGCTTCTCGGACCACTACTTCCAAGACTGTGTACTGAGAGAATTCCATTCTTTGGCTCACACAATCAACTGCTTCACATGAACATTACCAAATGTGTGGTCAAGTGCTCATATGAAGGCCACTGGGCAACACAAATAAACTCATGGTAATTACCATTTGTATATCATTTTAGAGAATTCAAAATGCTTCCCATACATCATCTTGTACTCCTTACACCAGACCTGTAAAATAGGCCATCCTGCAGATATGGGACCACCACGGCTGAAAAGAAATGGTTTGCTTAAAACCACCCAGCAAGGCTATGGAACAGGGGGACACTTGAACAATGTATTTCCTGATTCATAGCTTAGTCTTTTAGCTATTCCAGCTGGCTTTTTTGTATTTTGAGGCCTTGCCTACATGCATGTAGCATAAAGAGGCAGGACTGAACTACTTTCAACTGCATTAAAGCACAAAAAAAAGAAAAAGAAAAAAGACAGCTATTGGGCAAGTGGCAAGCTTAGCCTCCCATTGTCCAATGTGCAGCCTGTCTATTTGGATGTTTTTTTTTAATGTGGTAAAGCAGAGGCCCCCAATCGTTTTGAGCCTGCAGGCACATTTGGAATTCTGACATGGCATGGTGGGTGTAGCAACAAAATGGCTGCCACAGAGGTAGAGCCAGCCACAAAACGATTGACACAGCTTGAAGAAGAAGAAGAAGAGATTGGATTTATACCCTGCCCATTCCGACATGGCATGGTGGGTGTAGCAACAAAATTGCTGCCACAAAATGGCTACCGCAGGAGGTAGAGCCAGCCACAAAACGATTGCCACAGCTTGAAGAAGAAGAGGAGATTGGATTTATACCCCGCCCATCACTCAGAGTCGCAGAGCTGCTTACAACTGCCTTTCTTTTCCTTCCCCAGAACAGACACCCTGTGAGGTAGGTGGGGCTGAGAGAGCTGACAGAAACTGCTCTTTTTAAAGAACATCTGTGCCAGAACTATGGCTTGCCCAAGGTCATCCAGCAGCTGCAAGTGGAGGAGTGGGGAATCAAACCCGGTTCTCCCAGATTAGAGTCCACACACTTAACCACTACACCAAACTTGACTTCAGTAACACAGTGTAATATCACAGTCCTGTGGTGGCAGCCGCTGCCTAAGCAACATTTTAAAAAATGTGAGCTATCAATCAAATCTCCAGTAGTCAATCAGAAGCCTTTCTGAGCAAAAGTCCTACCTGGCCCCACCCACTTCCTAAAAACACTTGGCAGGCACCAGAAAAGGTGTCAGTGGGCACCATGGCACCACGTTGGGGACCCCTGTGGTAAAGCATTCACATGTGGTATCTCCTACCTGCAGCCTGAAATGGTGTAGTCTATTTTAATTCCTTGAACCTTCTATGGCTTCATTCTGCTGCAGGTGGACACTCAGCATGTGCGACCATGAATCCAAAAAGTCAGTTAAAGTGCAAAGTATAAATAATGAGTGTGAAAGTGATTAGTATGCAAGCTTAGTCTGGTGTGGTCCCATGGTCCCAGTGAGCCTACACTGTTGTGAAGTGATCAGAGAACTAACTATCCTTAGTTTTATGGCAATGATAGAATTATGATTATGTTTTGGTAGTACACTCATATGTCATGGTCATGAAACTTTAAAGGCATGGCACTGTATTAAAAATAAGGGGGGGGGGATTACATTTTCAAGAATGGAGGAGTGACAGACAAAAGGTTCCAAGCTACAAAACAGCATAATAGCCACAAATGAGGAAGCTGAATCAGATGTTGTAGTGACTGAAAAACAGATGACTTGCATGTGGAATTGTCAAAAATAAAGGCAATGTAGAAGTGAAGGAGATAATTCATAAGAAATACTTGTGAAGATTTAATCGCAAAAAAAGGGAATCATATGAAAGTACACAAGTAGGGCATTTCACTTTGCTCAAGACCTTCGGTCCAAGGAGCATAATAATAAAGGTATACCATCTCCAAACACAAATATTGTACTTCTTGCTATTACAGCTATCAGATATAAACATACGTCTCTTCTGAGTATTTATCTATTCCTTTTTAACAGCATTTACACTAATAACCATTGTAGCATCCTGTGGAAATGAACTCTATTGGTTAATTATGTGTAGTTGTGTAAGTACTTCCTTTTGTTTTGTTTTAAACATGCTATCAACCAATCTGAATGTTCTATTTTTTAACTGTGAGACAGTATTTCTTTGTTCACACTGTGCATGATATTCTGATTTCTGAACATTTATTGCCTCATGTCATCTTTTCAGTTTACAAAAAAATCTGGACACACACGACTAAAACAGATAAACAAATATAAAGCCAACAGTCGTGATAGTCTGACCCGCAATCAACAGTCATAAGACTTATAAGAATTGCTGTACATGTATTGTGCTCTGACCAAGGTAAACCAAGGTACAACGTCATCTCCGGATTTGAAATATTTTGAAATATCTTATATGTGTTCATAACAAAGATAAAATTATTATGTTGCAGATGCTTAAGACTTGTTGTCTAACTTTTATGAAAATGAGAGCTTTCGCACCGCTATGTAAGTAAGCAATAAGATTATTGTATTGTCTCTTGTTTCTTGTGATTGGTGTTATACATATTCCAAAAATTGCATTTTTGTGTACTACAGAATATCTCTTGAAGATTAATTTTTTGAAACGTTGGTAAATAATCCGGAGACGACGTTGTACCTTGGTTTATAAATTCTATTAAGTTGTGTATCATATTGTAATGCTTCAGAACACAATACATGTACAGCAATTCTTATAAGTCTTATGACTGTTGATTGCGGGTCAGACTATCACGACAGTTGGTTTTATATTTGTTTATCTTTTCAGTTTATACATGCAAAACTAATATTTTGGAGTAAAAATATTCTAGCCTTTTAAACAATAATTTCCTTTTGGGAAGAAAGATGGGCTGAAATGCTATAAATAAATAAGTAAACAAATAAATGTTAATGACAATCACTCCAAACCCAAAGGAATAAGAGCTACTACTTGCCTACAGAAGTAGGTGAAGACAGCATGGTGTAGCCAGCATAGTGTAGTTGTTAGAATGCCGACTATGATTTGGGAGACCCAGCTTTGCATCTCCATTCTGCCACGGAAACTCACTGGGTTGCCTTGGGCCAATCCCTCTTTCTCTCAGAAACACCTGCCTCTGAGGGGTGTTGTTGTGAGAAGAAAAACAGAGGGGGGGGGGAATTATATAAGCTAGTTTATGTCTCCATTGAAAAGTGAGATACAACTATCTCAATAAAGACGGAAAAGATGTCATTAAAAATGTGAAATACTTTAAATATGAGGTCACTGCAGAGGCCACGTTTCTAAAACTATGATGAGTTTAGATTCAGGGGGGTAGCCATGTTGGTCTGAAGCAGCAGAACAAAGTCTTGAGTCCAGTGGCACCTTTAAGACCAACAAAGTTCTATTCTGCATATAAACGTTCATGTGCATCTAAAGAATGTGTATACACATGAAAGCTTATACTGAGAATAAAACTTTGTTGGTCTTAAAGGTGCCACTGGACTCAAGACTCTGTTACGATGAGTTTGTAAACCCTCCCAGTGATGTTTCACGAAACACTAAGTGATTTTATGGCACTCTAAGGATTAGGGATTAACCTCTCACAGTTCCGCAGGGCCTGCAAAAGGAGCTCTTCCACCAGGTCTTCAACTAGGCACCGCTTCCAACAACTGAACTGTGGTAAGGCCCTCTATTCTATCACCAGTAGCCCGTGACAGTTTCTATTAATGGTCTGATAAGCTGGTTACCGTCTCTGGCTATATTCTTTTGCGACCATTCCACCATGGCCTACTTGGATTACTACACAATATTATACCACTACTAGCTGTGGTGGCTCAAGTGGTTAAGACGCTGAACTGCAGGCTGTGGAAGTCAGTAGTTCAGCAGTTCGAGACCTGAGTTGCGACATGACGGAGTGAGCGCCCATCTCTAGTTCCAGCTCCTGCCAACCTAGCAGTTTGAAAGCAAGAAATTGCAAGTAGATAAATAGGTACCACTTCAGTAAGAAGGTAACAGCGTTCCGTGCGCCTTGGTGTTTAGTCATGCCGGCCACATGACCACGGAAACGTCTTCGGACAGCACTGGCTCTTCGGCTTTGAAATGGAGATGAGCACCGAAACCCTAGAGTCGGACTCGACTGGCTTTCGAGCAAGGGAACCTTTACCTTTACCTTACTAGCACTTTATTCTGTTATGTATATGATTTATATGACGTGTACAATTTGTGTTTTATCCATTTTAACCTTTCAATGTAAGCTGCCCTGAGCCTGCCTGGCGGGGAGGGTGGGATATAAATTGAATTAATTAATTAAATAAATAATACCTATATCATTCTATCAGCTTTCCTTGGCTAAAGTCGATTCATCACACACAGGACATGATACCCTAACTACTAAGAGAAGGCAAAAATATTTATATTACAAAATTAGGCCAAAAGACACAGCGATGCAAGAGACAGTAACACATGTGTTACATTCCCTAGACAGGGTGGGGGGCCTTTCAAGTTACTTCCTCAAGATTTTGCCTAAGAATGAACAGGATGGAATGATGAAAAGTAAAACTCAGGCAAAAAACACTGAGAAAATAGCTACTACTGTTGAGCTCTCTCAAGAATGATCAGGCACCCCTTCCCTAGAAGCTAAGGCTGCAGTCCTGCGCACTCTTAAAGGTAAAGGAGCTGCGGTGGCTCAAGTCACTCACTGTCGAGACAGTGTGAGACTGCAATAAAGAAGGCCAATGCTATGCTGGGGATTATTATGAAGGGTATTGAAAACAGATCAGCCAATATCATAATGCCGCTATATAAATCAATGGTGCGACCTCATCTGGAATACTGTGTGCAGTTCTGGTCACCACACTTAAAAAGGATATTATAGCTTTGGAAAAAGTGCAGCAAAGGGCAACTCGAATGATAAAAGGGTTGGAACACTTTCCCTATGAGGAAAGGTTAAGGCGCTTAGGGCTCTTTAGCTTGGAGAAACGACGACTGAGGGGTGACATGATTGAGGTTTATAAGATTATGCATGGGAAAGAACAGGTAGAGAAAGAGGTACTTTTCTCCCTCTCTCACAATACAAGAACTCGTGGGCACTCCATGAAATTGCTGAGCGGTCGGGTGAGAACGGATAAAAGAAAGTACTTCTTCACCCAAAGAGTGATTAACACTTGGAATTCACTGCCACAGGAAGTGGTGGCGGCTACAAGCATGGACGGCTTCAAAAGGGAATTAGATAAACATATGGAGCAGAGGTCCATCAGTGGCTATTAGCCACAAGGTATAGATAGGGACTCTGGGGCAAGTGATGCTCTGTCATCTTGGTGCTTTGGGGGGTCAACAGTGGGAGGGCTTCTAATGTCCTGGCCCCACTGGTGGACCTCCTGATGGCACTGGTATTTCTGGCCACTGTGTGATACAGAGTGTTGGACTGGATGGGCCTTTGGCCTGATCCAACATTGGC
>NW_015160859.1:758726-766647 GCF_001447785.1 Gekko japonicus | reverse complement strand
ATAGGTACCACTTCGGTGGGAAGGTAACAGCGTTCCGTGCGCCTTGGTGTTTAGTCATGCCGGCCACTTGACCACGGAAACGTCTTCGGACAGCGGATTCGACTCTAGGGTTGTGGTACTCATCTCTGTTTCAAAGCCGAAGAGCCAGCGCTGTCCGAAGACATTTCCGTGGTCATGTGGCCGGCATGACTAAACACCAAGGCACACGGAACGCTGTTACCTGCGCACTCTTACACGGACACAAATGCCAGCGAACACCATGGGACTTAACGTTTGCGTGCTTAGAGCTGCATGAAGCGTGTTCATAGCCAAACCTGATGAAATGCAAATCTAAGATGATTTAATTGAGAGGGAGAAGTAATCTGCCCTCTCCCTGACTTTCTGTTGTAGTCATGGCTGATTGAGATTGGAGAGGTAAAGTGCCCTGTCCATGTTGCCCTAGGCCAAGCCAAACAAGTGCATTGTGTGTTCTGAACAACAGCAAAGAGAGCAGAAAGAGGAAGTGAGAGGGAAGTTTTGTGGGGGCACAGTTTATATGCATACGTGATTGATGGGTGTAGGGAGCAGACCTGTGTGTGTGTGTGTGAGACTGATGGAAGGACCGTGAGGAAAGAAAGATGGATGAAAGTAAGACTGGATCACGGATTGCCTCTCTTCTTCTGGAAATGAGGAATTGTTTCATTTCATTGGACAAGCTGAGGAAGACACTACTAGCCCTACTACCAGTAAAATCAAGCCTAATTCAACCTTCTCTTTCTCTTCCATTATTTTCTTTGTGGGAAAAGAAATTTCTCTCCTTTTCAAAGGCAAGAGTAATATTTAAAATATGTCAAATGGCCACTCCTCAGTCAGCAATGTCATTCTTTCAACAAAGAATTAAAAAGTTATGGCTGAGGCATGACATTATTAAACAGATGAAATCAAGTCCTTTTGGGGGGGAATCATCCACTGATGAGACAACAGATGTGACTAGGGATGATTGGTTTATATTGCGCCTGCACTGAGTAAAGAGTGAATCACTGAACATCTGAGAAGAGTATCTTGGTGTTCATAAACCACTTAACTCTAAAGCTTGTATGATCTTCATTGCTCTGAGAGAAACAGTCATTTGAACGGGGCTTGATTTCCATGATTTGCTTTCTGACAAGACAAGAGGCAATGGCTGGGCATCGTGCTTCCCACTTTTTGATGGGGTCCAGCTAACACTCATTGACTCATTTGAACATTAGGAGTTATACTAGATCCAACATTGCTGGAGAAGCAAGTTAATGCAGCTGCAAAAAATGCATTCTTCCATCTTAATTTAGCCTAGACGATAGCCCCCTACACCTTGACTTCGCCAATATGGCCAGATGGATCCATGCTATGCTTACCTCGAAGCTAAAGTACTGTAACACACTCTACACGGGTCTGCTCTTAAAGTCAGCTTGGAAACTCCAGTTGGTACAGAATGCCACGGCTAGGGATGCCAGCCTCCAGGTGGGACCTGGGGATCCCCCTGATTTACAGTTCATTTCCAGACTACAGAGATCCGTTCCCCTGGAGAAAATGCTTTGGAGTGTGTACTCTGTGGCACTCTACCTTACTGAGGTCACTCTCCTTCTCAGGCTCCATCCCCAAACCTCCAGGAGTTTCCAGCCTGGATCTGGCAACCCTACCTACCCATTCCTCCACCAGTGGCCAGGGGGAACCTGGCAACCCTAGCCACAGGCCAGTTACTATCAGGAGTCAGGTGACACGTGCATATTACACCCATTCTGCAGTTGCTCTACTGGTTACCAATCAGTTACTGGGTTCAATTCAAGGTACTGGTTATCACCAGTGTTCCCTCTAAGCTGAGTTAGTGTGAGCTAGCTCACAGTTTTTTAGCTTCTGGCTCACATGTTTTTGCCTTAGCTCAGGGAGGATGGCTCCAGAGCAAGCTAATTTATGCAGTAGCCAAATCACTCGCTCACAACTTTAATGCCAGCAGCTCACATACTGACACACTTCCAATGATGTCAGGGGGTGTGGCCTTATGACACTTCTGGTGATGTCAGGGGGTGTGGCATATGCTAATGAGTTATGCTAATGAGTTCCCCTAGCTCTTTTTCTACGAAACGACCCCTGATTAGAACTATAGTGTAATGGAGAAGTGTATATCATGTATATCATGCCTTAGTAGGACTACCAACCACCAGGTGTGGCCTGGATTTCTCCCAGAATTGCAAGTGATCTCCAGACCAAGGAGATCAGTTTCCCTGAAGGAAGTGGTAGCTTTGGAGGGCAAAACCTCCTTCACAGGCTCCACTCCCAGATCTCCAGTAATTTTCCAGGCCACAGCTAGCAACCCAATGCCTTAGACAATTGTCATTTCCCCACCATCCCCTAGTCCTATTGCATAGGTTGCTGGAAGTCTTATACTATCTGATTGCATTTTTAAAATATATTTTGTAATCCACCTTGGGTTTCAGCAAGAAAGGTGAGCTATACCATTTTCTGCATTAACATACCATGCCTAATACTTTTTGCTTTGTTTCATTTTTCTGTGATTCTAGTCCAATCTGATGAAAGGGGGCATTGTCTCTTGAAAGCCTATACCCCTGGAGATTTTGTTGGTCTCTAAAGTCTCTTCTACTGCAGACCCACCCAGCTACCCTCTGTAAATGGTCTAATCCAATTATGTTGCTTATTGGATGTCACACCCTATTGATTTATACTGTCTAATCCACTCGGAGTCTTAGTGAGGAAAGTGGAGAATAAATAAACAAATACATAAATAAAAAATCTTGGCAAGACACAACATTCTGCTGAGGCTTGAAGGATCCTGAAACACTTAAGGTTAGGAAACTACCAGCACATTTGGAGCATACAAAGTAACGGCTGCATGTGGAAAGCATTTCAGCTGCAGAGAAGAGCTGAGAGCTCCTTGGTGTTCACAGCTGTGCCTTAAACACCTGTTACTCCTCCCCACAGTCATTCCAACTGCTGAAGTGCAGATAGTTGCAGATTTCTTGAGGGAACAGTCTTAGGCCAGGCTGGAATCTCCTAGACCAAGGCATCCTCCTGCATCAAGAATCTCCTGCACCAAGAGCATCATAAGAATGCTCTTTGCATGCACTGAGAAGAGTGAAGACATGCCTATGTAACTACATGGCACAGAAACACATTTGCACCTTCCATGTCCACAACAAAAACTGGCCAAATTCCTTTGGACAGTGTGATAAAAGAATTCATCACCAGGAGGGCGGGATACAAGTCAAATAAATAAATGGTTAAATGCCTAACTACCTTTGGCTTAAGTTTGCTAAAATAATGGTCATGGCTTATAGCTATTATTACGTATGCTACAAACCTTTAATATGGTTTCTGTTTTATACAATTGTGTTGCACAATTTTATTATGTTCCTTGTATTGTATTATTATTATCAGGAATCAGCAGCTACATCAGCAGAAGGGAAGACAGCTCCAATGGTGATGGGGGCAGGGGAATCCTTGAAGGGCAGCTACTGGGCAACAGCCACAGTAGAAGACGATAGAACATCTGCTTGGCATGCAGAAGGTCCCAGGTTCAATCCCAGACATCTCCAGTTTAAAAGATCAGGTAGCAGGTGGTGTGAAAGACTTCAGCCTGAGACTCTGGAGAGTCACTTGCCATTGCCATTCTGATCAGACAATACTGACCTTGATGGACCAAGGCTCTGAGTCAGTATAAGGTAGTGTTCACTTGTTACTTTGACCAGTTACTAGTTCTTAGACATCTTCTGGTTTTATTCAATTGTATATATGATTGTGATAAACTCATTTCAATAGAACTGAATGATTATTGATTTAGTCCAATAAATTAACAAATGTTAAAAATGCAAAATTCATAATATCCTGACTGCCTATCTTGACACCCCCCCCATTTAAAAACACACACCTGGGGTTCCAGTACATTACTATGCAGAGCACAAAGATATGATCAAGTCAACGTAGGTATGACTCAGTTTGCAGTATCAGCTTTTCATGAAGAATAGCACAGGAAGATGAACAGTGTGAATAACCACCTGAAGAGAGATACTTGCAGTGCCATTGTAAGCAGAGTTATACTTTTATAAATCCACTGATGTCAATGGGCTTAGAAGAGTGTAATTCTGTTCATGATAGCACTGTTACTCTCCGTAGTGATCAGTTTTTGAGCCCAGTGACACTTTAAAGACCAACAAGATTTTTCTTTCTTTCTTTTAAAGAAAAAAACAGAAAAAAATAACAAGGGGGGGGAACTTTGAATCCTGCAACTAAATAAGATTTGGAAAAAAAGAAAAAAAAACAACATAAAAGACAAAATTACAACAGCTGTGGTGGCGGATCTACACATGCATTTCTATAAAAGATCCCCAAATATCTAAAAAGAGTTCCACATGCAACTGCTATCTATATGCCATGTGTTCAAACACTGATAGAGTTCTAAGATCCTTGATTCATTGATTTACTAGAAGTGGGCCTTTATCTTTCCAGTGTTGTAATATGAGTCTTTAAGCTACAGTAAGGGCAAGGAGGGTCCAATTTCATTGACCATCAGTTATCCTCCAAGAGATGGGCACATAGAATGATGATGATGATGATGACGACAACGACAACCAACATGCTTTCCAGGATATAAGTTTTCAAGAATCATCAGATTCTGTAGTGAGGAAGCTATTCCCAGGTCCTATTATATCCCTATAGTAAAGGTAAAGGTTCCCTTACTCGAAAGCCAGTCGAATCCGACTTTAGGGTTGCGGTGCTCATCTCCATTTCAAAGCCGAAGAGCCAGCGCTGCCCGAAGATGTTTCCGTGGTCATGTGGCCAGCATGACTAAACACCAAGGTGAACGGAACACTGTTACCTTCCCACCGAAGTGGTACCTATTTATCTACTTGCAATTTCTTGCTTTTGAACTGCTAGGTTGGCAGGAGCTGGAACTAGGGATGGGAGCTCACTCTATCATGCGGCACCCGGGTCTCGAACTGCTGAACTACTGACCTTCCACAGCCTGCAGTTCAATGGGTTAACTTCAGAGCACACCTGCATAGGTTTGCTCCCCTAGCATCAAATTTTCTAATATATTCCAGCTCAGTAACTCCATGCTGGACATTTTTTCCCTTTGGCATGTTTCTGTTGAAGCACAGCAATTCTAAGGCTAGCTACAGAATGTCTCAGGGAGATTGACTAGCTCCCCAATTAGTTTCTGATTATAATATTTAATGTATAATTTATGTCTCTTTACCATCTTGCATAAACACTGATTTATTAGGCCTATGGCAAACAGCAGGCCATTGGTGGACTACATCATGTCAGAGCACTTCAAGCCCTTCACTATGTATGACAAATAATAATAATAATAGTGTACCATCCCAACTAACTCATGGTAACCCCAGGACCACAAACGTTTCAAGTCAACAGGTGACGAGAAGTAATTTGCCATTGCCTTCCTCTGCATAGCAACCCCAGGTTTTCTCGGTGGTCTCCCATCCAAGTACCAACTGTGGCCAACCCTGATTAGCTTACAGGCTCTGATAAGGTCAGGGCTATTCAGACTGCCGACAGCCTCCCACCTTGAATCAGCTACTCACCAGGAATAGTGTACTACCAAAAAGAGAAACCTAGCAACAAACTCCAGATGTTGATTAGCTATATGATAATGCTGCTTGTGCAGATATGGGGACAGAGGTTGTTACTGGGTTTCTCTCTTTTTGATACTGCACTATTCCTAGTGAATAACTGACTCAAGATAGAAAGCTGCCATTAAGCACAGCCAAATCCTATGATATGCTCAAGAAATTTTAGCTATGTAGTAGATGAAGTGTTTTGTTTTTTTAAAAAAATATTTACTGGTCTATCCTGGCTTTATCTAAATCTTCATTTCTGAAGGGCAGTTTAACAGTTTTAAGAATGCCTGGTTTATGTCCTGTGTTTTTCCTGTCTGAAGAAATGGAGCACTTTATTTATTTATTTACTGGATTTTTAACCTTCCCTCCCCTGTACAACAGGGCTCAGAGTGGGTAGCACCATTCATAAAACAATATCAATAAAATGAAATATTAAAACAATGTTTACAATAATACTAATAACTGATCAGATGGCATAAAGAAGAGTACAACTTAGTGCCCCCTATCCAGGGGGGAGGGTAAAACATCCCACAGTTAGACAGATGAGAAAATTACAACCCAGAAATTGGGGGGGTGGGGGGGAGAAAAGCCAGTCTAGAATGGAGACTGTCGCTGCCTCAGCCGTAGGTCCTGCAGAACTGCACCAAATCCCACAGGTCCCGGATCTCACTTGGCAGGGCATTCCACCAGGTTGGAGCCAGTGCTGAAAAAGCTCTGGTTCTGGTTGAGCACAACCAGATGCTTTTCGGGCCAGAGATCACCAGTAGGTTGTTACCCACTGAGCGTAAAGCTTTTTGGGGGTATACCCGGAGAGCCCCCCCCCCGCACCTCCTTTAATCTCTCTGGAAAGACCCTTGAACTCAGGGATAGATTAACAATGTCTACTAGGTGTCTGTGTATTGCATTACTATTGGCTTTCACCAGCCATCATGAACAGGAGTCTAAGAGGCAAGTGGTAGGCTTTACAGCACCCATGATCCTGTCGACATTGTCCCAGAAAGTTGGCTACATTGGTCCCATATCAGACCCAAAGACAGGCAAGAGGCCTCTAGCTCTCTTACTGTATCAGTGTTGGTGGGCAGGTCCTGGTGGAGCACAAGAATTTATTTGCAAAAAAGCTCACAAAAGCCTCACAGCTGATTGCCAAATTAGTGACTGGTAGGTCAGTAGTTCAGCAGTTCGAGACCTGAGTGCCACATGATGGGAGTGAGCTCCCATCTCTGGTCCCAGCTCCTGCCAACCTAGCAGTTCGAAAGCAAGAAATTGCAAGTAGATAAATAGGTACCACTTTGGTGGGAAGGTAACAGCGTTCTGTGCGCCTCGGCATCTAGTCATGCTGGCCACATGACCATGGAAATGTCTTCGGACAGCACTGGCTCTTCGTCTTTGAAACGGAGATGAGCACCGCACCCTAGAGTCGGATTCAACTGGCTTTCGAGCAAGGGAACCTTTACCTTTAGGAAAGGAGTTACCATTTTTTTTAACCTATAGGAACCTTTGGAATTGTGACAGAGCACAGTGGATGCAGCCACAAAATGTCTGCTGCAGGAGGTGGAGGAGCCAGCCACAAAATGTCTGCTGCAGCTTACCTTCATTCACACAGTGAAGATTCCCTGAGCTGTGGTGACAGCTGCCGTTAAAGTAACTCCGCACAGGCAATCAAATCTCCAATGGCCAACCAGAAGTCCTGCCCTTTCTGGGAAACTGCCCCACTTGTCCTTGCCCACTTTCTAAAAACACTTGGCATGCATCAGAGAAGGTGTCAGTGGGTGCCATTGGGGACCCTTGTTGTAGGACTTGGCTGTGGGAAATTAGTTTATTTATTTATTTAGACTTATATCCCACCCTCCCCGCAATGTAGGCTCAGGGCGGGTACCAACATATAGGTCTACAATAATGCAGATTTGCAGTTAAAATAATATTTTACAATTAAGATCTGCAGTTAAAGTAGATCTATATATCTAATAGCCAAGTTGCCCCCTCCGTGCGGATCGCTAAATCAGCACGGAGGGGGCAGCTGGGGGGGAGGGGGAGGTTTGTGCACACGTGGGCCAGTCCCCACGTGTGCACAAAAATAAAAAAAAGTTAAAAAAAATTTCGGGGGGATGTTTAAATCCCCCCGAAAGTGCAAGAGCGTCTCCTGCGCATGCGCAGGAGACGCTCTGCAGCTGGCCTCGCCGCCGCCGCTGCGCCGCCTCCTCGGAGCAAGCGAGGGAGGGAGCGAGCCAGCCGGCAGGGAGGGAGGGCAAGGAGCCGCCGCCGCCGCCTTCTCGGGGCGAGCGGGCCAGCGAGGTCAAGGAGCCGCCGCC
>NW_015160859.1:744318-758299 GCF_001447785.1 Gekko japonicus | reverse complement strand
GGGTGGAGGACAGGGGGGAACCAGCAGGATGGGGGGGTACTTACTCCCTCCTGCTGCTTCCGCCTCTGCCCCCCCCGCGAGTATCGCGGGTCCCCCCTTGTTTATAACTAAAATACATTATATTCATTATACTAGCCTTAAAAGCATACTTCTTGCTTCAAAGTAATTCAGGATTAAAAGAATTTTCAATGGGATTTACTTATTATTAGTCGATGGCATATGATTTATTGTGACAACATCTGATTTAAATAAAACCTTTGTTTAACTTCAAGAATGCCAACACAGTACTTCCATATTTTAATTCCATACCTTCAAAGAAAACATCTAGCTCCCGTCTTTCTGTTTTACCATGTACATATAAAATATTCTTACACATAGTTTATATAGCAGGCTGTTTCTTTTATGGCAGTTGGGGCCTGCAGGGATGACTGAGTAGTCTACCAAAGGCCAAAGAAGGCATGTTCCCTATGGCTGGCTGATCTCATTTAAAACATCCCAGTGATGGAGTTTCCATGCCTTCCCTTGGGGGGATCTCTCCAAAAATCTCTCCCTCCTTTATGTAGAAGATAGCCTTTCTTAATTTAATCCAATACTCACAGTAGTAATTTGATACTACATTGCTGAGTGCTCACACTCTGGTTTCTATTTGCTGCCTTGCTACTTTGGGTGACAGTGTAATCACAAGAGGAATAGTAAAGTCAGAGTGTGCTTCATTTGGGTGTGAGTGTGTGTGTGTGTTGTGCATAGTGAGGGAAGTAGCCTGCTCCTCAGCCTCAAGAAGTCAGCTGTAGACATGTGAGGAATGTAGCTGCAATGCCAAGAATCTTTTGCTGGCACAACCCACTATCAGGGAGACCATTTTAAGTGAGCTGACGGAGCAGCAAAACAGTAGCAGCCCACTGAAAAGCTATAAACTGAGGGGAGAAAGGGAGCATTATCCAGACAGCATCAAAATGAGGAGGAGTGAAATAGGGAAATTATTCCTGCCCAATTAAAAATAAAATCCCTTCCAGAGAAAAGTTTCCAAAGGTGGGATGAGTCAGCCCTTGCTTCAATCCACCTTCCACCTCATAGTGGGGAAAGGGCTGTGGGATAAAAAGTGTTTCAAAGGGTAGCACTTTTGGTCTGCAGTAGACATTTAGATTTGGGTCCAGTCGCATATCTGATGAAGGGATTTTTGACTCTTGAAAATTTATACCCTGAAAATCTTGTTTGTCTCTAAAGTGCTACTGGACTCAAATCTAACTGGATAAAATATCAGACATTAATGAGAGATTTATAATTAGCTATTATTTATTGATTACAGGTTTCAGAAGACAAAGCTCCCTATAAAACAGCTCGTTAAACAGCCAAAAAAGGGAGAGAACTCTGTACATCCACTCGTTTATTAGCATTTCGTATTTTCTGTATAGTTGCCAACCTCCAGGTGGAGCCTGGATAAGTTCAAGAATTACATCTGATCTCCAGATAACAGATCAGTTCCCCTGGAGAAAATGGCTGCTTTGGAGGCTGGATTCTATGGTATTTACATCCTGCTGAGGTCCTTCACCTCCCCAAACCCCGCCTTCCCCAGGTTTCACCCCAAATCCACGTCCTGCAACCCTAGCCCAGGGATAACTCTTAGATGGATCGAGCAGTACCTTAATAATAATTAAAAAAAATCCAGCGAATATATCTGAAGCTGAATGGGACTCTCTGGGGCACTTACACGTGATTTCGGAATCTGAAGTTCAGATACGAACCAAGAAAGAACAGTTTATGGAGAGCAGAAAGCGTGTTAGGAGCTGCACAGGTAAGATGAAGTCGGCAGTAGTTAATATGAGGTTCGGAAAACAGTGGCCACTTGGGTCCCTTTTTGCCCGTCCTTCGTCAACTTCCCTTCAGCAGGCAACGTGAAAGAAACGAGACCGTAAATGATACTCCCCCCCCCCCCCAAACATGGCACGAAAAACACAGTCCCTCTCTCTTCCCCTCAGCGTCCTTCAATCAACAGGCGCGCCTGCGCATCACCAAACTGTCCGGGAGCCGGAGCAAGGCGGGTGCTTCTCCCAGCATGCTCTGCGCTCCCTCCTCCCCGGCCTTCCAGTGGGTGGGTGAGCCAGCGGAGTGAATCTGTCCGGCCGATGATGGAGCTGAGACTGTAATGGCGGCCGGAGGCGGCAGTAACGGCAGCGGCTCTAAGTCGGCGCTGCTCTGACACCAGGTTGTTCCTCCGTCTGCGGGGCCTTGGCCTTCCTCCGCGGGCCGGTCCCGTTCCCTCCTCCCAGCCGGCACCGCTCATCAGCCCCTCCTTCCCCGCCCCGGTCTCAGGAACCCTCCCGGCACAGGAGGGGAGGAGAGGACAGGGAGGGGGACTCCCCACAGACAATGGACGAACATCCCGGCGCCGGCGGGGGGATCGTGGCCGGGGCGGCCCCGAGACCTCAACAGCAGCCGCTGCCGCCCTCCGGAGGAAGCGCCAACTCGCAGATGCTCAGCCAAGGCTGTGCGGGGCCAGGCGGCGGAGGGGGACCGCCGCCACCGCCGCAGCAGCCCCAAGGCCCGGCAACGGCAGCGCAGGAAGCGGTGGGGCCGGGTGGCGGCAGCGCGTCGGAACTCTCTCGGCCGCAACACTACACCATCCCGGGGATCCTGCACTACATCCAGCACGAGTGGGCCCGCTTCGAGATGGAGCGCGCCCACTGGGAGGTGGAAAGGGCTGAGCTCCAGGTAAGGCCAAGCCGGGGGCCGGGCTGCGTGTCTTAAGGGACAATGACTGACGGGGGAGACCGGGCCACTGCGTGTGCGTTAGGGGCCGGGGAAGGAAGGGCCGGTGTCGGACACTGCCCCGCGGATGGCGAGGGAGGGAGAGAAGGTACCTGCGTGTGGCGGGTCTCGGCGAGGCGTGGCGTGGCGGGCGTCACTCGGCACAGCCCCCTCGCGGCTCCCGGGGTTGGACTGCTTTCCCTGGGGCAGCCATTTTGCTTTCTAGCATGGCGCCCGCCTGGCTTGGGCCTGTCAAGCGGGGCGGGGGGGGGAGTGTCGCCGCCTTTTCTTGGGGCCTGCGTTGGATTCCACACACTGCCGGGTGTCGAGGGGTCGTGGCTCCTACTGACAGTTAGTGTATTCATACGCGGCAGTGTTTCTTTCGGCCTGTAGCGGTGTCTCGGAAGCCGCCGGGGGTTCCTAGGGCTGTGAGGGGATGTAATTGGAGTGCAACGGATCCTTTCCCAGCTCGTCGTCTCTGGTAGCGTTCTCGTCTGTTGCTCTAAAAATTAGAGGAATGCAAATCACACTTACCATGGCAATGCTTGGTAAGGGGCCTGCTTTCTTTCAAGGCATGGGAGGCGTGCCCGTCCCCCCTTCAGTGCCCACGTGGGTGACGGTTCCACATACACACTCAAAGCCGTGGAGGGGGCACTCAATGTAAGGACCCATTTCCTTTATAGGGGATCTGTTTTAAATGTGAATCTGGTGGTTTCTTAATACCTTTTAAAAGAAAGGGTGACTGTCAGATAGACACATTATGCACAGACTTGTCAAGAGTGTGGGATTGGTTGTGGCTCCCTGCCTAATATTAATTAGATGGTAAACCTAGTTTTGCTGTTGCATCCTGTCTGGATGGTTGCCAGTGTTGGAATAATAGGTGTGAAGACTGACATATCTCTTTTTAACTATACTGTATCTTTGAAATTAGTGGAGTTAAGCTACATTTTGTAAGGCTTTTAATGATGGTAAAAATAAACTGGCATCTGTCTATCTTGTTTTTATCCTTCTCTTTCCCCAAGAAACTTAATACAGTTTCCAAGAAACTCAATACAGTGTACATGCTTCACACGTTCCCTGTTTTATTCTCACAACAATCCTGTGAGATGGGTTCTGCTGAGAGAAAGAGTGATTGGCCTCAGGTTACCTGAGATCTATGGTGACTGAGTGGGGTCTCCCCAGCTCTGTTCTGACACTCTAACCACGATTCTACTGTTTATATAAGAAGTATCCTATTATTAGGCTTTGTGTGGACATACGGAATGAGTACTTACAGTGACCATAAAATTTTCTACCACCAAACTTGTGGCTAGTGATATTGATGCTACATATTTTAAAATAGATGATGTGCTGTTTATCTCAGTGGATTCAAGGAAGTTAGATTTTAATCTGGAACTCCTGGCTCTGTCATTGACTTGTAATGACTTTCTTAAGGCTGTATAATCTCTCAGCCTCAATTTCCTAATTGGGAAAGAGAGGAATATAGTATGGTGTCTTAAAGGAGTCTTGTGAGGGCAAAAACTATGAGATATGCAAAACTGTAGGATTTGTAAACGACCATACTGATAATGCAACGGAGTGTGTTGTTTGCACAGAAATTTGTGTCAGGTGGACAGGAATTTCTTGGTAATTTCTGAATCATGTTTTATGTTGAACCACTATTTAATAGGATTTTCTGTACTAGTATTACATTGAGGCTTAGAGTCTCAGTATGTGGAAAGAAAACAAACCCCAGTTTCTTCATCCATCTGCATGGATATCATGGCAAATTGGAATTTGATTGAAGGCTTACCAGAACAGGAAGTTTTTAATTACACTTCATGCATGAATGGAGGAGGGCACATTTGAATAAAATAACAAGTCAAGATGTTGTTCTTCATTAATAAAGAGAGGTTGGTTTTTGATATCTGAAAATAACCTGTATTGTTAGTTGTGTTGAGTTTTTATTTGCCTGTTATTTTATCCCAATCTTTTTTACAACCCAAAGACTGAAATTTCCATAATGTAACAACACTTCAGTAACAGGACCATGAAAAGCAGGATTTATGTCAGGCATATGTTGAATTTTGGAGATTGTTGTTTGAAGACTGCTTCAGCAGACCTGTTAAACAGATAACGTAGTTCAAACCCTGACAACTTTTAAGTATTATAATTATCTATAGATCTAGGATTCAGCCCCAAAATTTA
This sequence comes from Gekko japonicus, assembly GCF_001447785.1. Classification (NCBI taxonomy): domain Eukaryota; kingdom Metazoa; phylum Chordata; class Lepidosauria; order Squamata; family Gekkonidae; genus Gekko; species Gekko japonicus. The sequence goes on along the minus strand of NW_015160859.1, from coordinate 753,367 downwards.
AAGCCAGACAGATTATTAGAAGAGTAATATTCAGAAGACAAGATATATGTATTCCAAATAAATAATTACAATCCTCACAAGTTTAGATTTTCAAATTCATGTTTCATACCAAAATTTTTAATAAATTATAATTTATACCAGTGTTCCACGAAAAAATAGAAAACAATGTTCTATGTTGCTGGCTGTGGATCCTATCCGTGGCTTAATTTGGATGTGGACGCTGATTTCTAAACGGAAGTGTTACAGTGCAATCCAAAACATGCATACTGAAGCCTCAGTTTCTTCAGGAAATCAGCCTTTCTCAGGGAAGTACCCAGGTACAGATAACAACTTGCTCCAACATGCAGGAAATATCCAAATAAATGCCTTTGAAACTCCCCTGTCCCCCAGTAGACTGAAGACTTCCCGCCGTACTGGCTTGTGGCTTTCTCAAATGGTAATTCCACCGCCTACCTGCCATTTCCACATTACTGGTAACTCAAGTTCCTGAAAAACTGTCCACACCCTTCAAGGTGTAGCTTGCTTAGCTGCCAAGGCATTAAATATCACCATACTGGGAAATTATTTATTTACAGGATCCTTGGCTTTCTGCCCTCATGAGGGCGACCAAGGCACCTAACAGATTAAAAACATACATGATATAATCACATCTTAAAAACCCTTAAAACAAACAAAAAACCCCACCCACATAATTAAAACCAGACCTTAAAACACACATACAAAGACATTAAAAACAAGAATTAAAACATAGGGCAGGAAGGAGGGAATCACTGAGATAACACCAAATGAACTGAAAAACTGTTTACTAGCTGGCAGAATATGTCAGCAGATGGGATGAGATGAGTCCCACGACACCCACCTAATTTTAGAAGGCAGGAGAAGAAGAAGAAGAGATTGGATTTATACCCCCGCCCTTCACTACCCAAAGGTGTCTCAGAACGGCTTACAAACTCCTTTCCCTTCCCCTCCCCAGAACAGACACCCTGTGAGGTAGGTGGGGCTGAGAGAGCTCTGACAGAAACGGCTCTTTTTCAAGAACAGCTCTTATCAGAACTACAGCTTGCCCAAGGTCATCCAGCCAAGTGCAAGTGGAGGAGTGGGGAATCAAACCCGGTTCTTCCAGATTAGAGTCCGCGCACTTAACCACTACACCAAATGGCTCTCAGAATATGACCACAGTGGTCTGGTAGGTTCATAAGAGGTTAGGTAATTCTTCAAGTTCTTCAAATATGGTGCACCTTGGGTCAAGACTAGAGTGACATTGTCCCTGTGACCCACTCCAGTCAACATTCTGGCTGCAGCATTGAACCAATTAAAGTTTATTGAACAGTTTTCAAGGGCAACCCTACAGAAAGCACATTATAGTAATCTAATCTAGATGTATTATTTCTGGGGGAATATCGTCTCTTGTGCTGTTGGAGGTGCTTGCATCATCAGAAACTCCACCAGCAGAAGGAGGAGGATAGGCGATGTCTCCTGAATCCTTCTCTTCACAGCAATCCCTTGTTTTGCATCACATTTTGCTCTTAGAGCTCCTGTGATTCAGCATCACTTTTCAGAGGCTGCTGCATGAGGAGGAAGGTGCATATCTGGGAGCACCATTGCTCCTGTTGTTTCTATGGTCTGTCATCTGCTATTTATCTGGAATTTTTATAACCCTGTCCATCATTTGTAGGGAAGAAGGAAGATCAACTGATTAAAGCTTTCCTATGTTGAACTGTTGTTAGGAATCTAGGATTGGATAGTTATATAAAGCTCTGTTGTAGAATGATTAGAACTGTATCTTCAGTCAATGTTTAGTGAATGCTGGCAGATCAAATCCATTTTTCCACATCAGTAAGATAGTTGATTAAACAAATAGGCCTGTAATTTATCATTGGATTTGTAACAAATTGTTATTAAATTGATTAGTTAATGGGATTTGAGTAACAGATCAGCAGCAAAAATACAGAGATGAACAGTTAAGTTGAATAATATGTGATTGATAAACGGATAATTGTATTGGTTTTTGCTTATACTGTGTTCATCAGAAACTCACAAATGTGTTCCTGTGAACAGAAAATAAACACTAGTCAAAAAACAAATGAATGCATGTAGAGTATAAAATATGCCCATATTGAAGGAAATTAAACACGTAACATTCAATGAGTTTCTCAAAATGAATTGAAAATTTTAACCTAAGTAAATGTGTGTGTGTGTATGAGCAAAAAAAAAGGCGTATAGCTTTAGAACAAAAATTAAGAGTTTGATCCTAATTTTTTAATCAGATGACTAAAACATTAGAAAGAAAATAGGTGCTAATCATAACAACAAAATTGCAAAGCATTCAGCCTTTTGGAAGCGAATTTTGGAAATTGCAAGTAAAAGTGTGACTGTCTATAATAAGTCTTCAACAGTTGTGCAAGAGGGAACAATTTGCAGATTAAACAGTTGGGAGAGAATAGAAAGAGATAATTTGATGTTTTGACTCTCCTGTGGTCAAATATGGAGGCACTAATAGAATCTGCTTTTCAAATTAACAGTAAGTTTTCTAAGAATACTAAAGCACCAAATCAGGTATTGGTAGAATTTATTGTAAAAATCTGCTGCATTAGTCATTCAGAGAGTAGTCTAAAGGAACCATAGATGGACAGAAATTATTTCTCTCTCTCTGATAATGTATAAATAGGAACCTCCAATTAAATTAATAGTTAATTTTAAAAGACCATGATAATAATGAGGGTGGGGGGGGGGTCAAAGCATTTTTGCAGGTGCCAGATCTGAACATCTTGTAGTAAGAAAGAAGCTCTGTAAAATTTAATTACAAGATTACTGACAAATAGGACCTTAGAAACAGATTTCCTGCTAGCTTTATATCATTTTTTCTTTAATTTTTGTTATCACTTTAAGAAAATCCATTCTAAGTGTAGCAAGGGTTTATGAATGGTTTCAGCGTTGGAGGCACAGGAAAAGAAATGGGTTGAGGATGATTTCAGTATAATCTGTGTTATATTACAGTAGGTAACAAGACGTTCTTTAAATCCTAGTGATATGTCATCACTGTGCTCTAAAGAACAACAGGAAGTTTTGAATGCCCAAAGGGTCTTTAAACCTGTGTGTATCAAAGAACTATCCTTCATGCCATGAAAACTAAGTGTAGTTTTAAAAGCAGTATGAGATATGCCATGGAAGTCTGCTGTTTCAAGGAAAATAATTTTCAAAAATCCTATTATATATGCTATATATGCTCAGATCCTTAGGTAGTAGTCCATTCAGTTCCAGCCCTTGTCTCTGCAAGCACCTACGGCCACAAAAAATATAGAAAAATGTCTGCCACAAGAGCAAAGCCAAGCACAGAATGTCAGGGAGTGAGGTTACGCCTAACTGATAGCAACTCTTTAATATTTCAATCAGAAGCTGTCTCTAACAGGATGCCTTTTAAAATGAACATATTGTTTAAAATATTTCCTTGCATATGCACACAGGAATGCAGTAAAGATCCTTATGCTGTGGCGGCAGCTGTTGCTGAAGTAACTTTTTAAAACTATGCACAGCCAATCAGAAGCCCTACTGGGCAAAAGCCCCACCTGGTCCCGCCCTCTCTCTAAAAATACTTGGCAGGCTTCAGGAAAGATGTAAGCCTCCATAGCACCATGTTGGGGATCGTGAGTTAGACAAATCCAAAGAAACCATAGGCTATGAAGCCTTAGTTTAAAATTGGTTATCTAACTCTTCCTTAGTAGACAGCTGGAGATACTGAAATTCTTCAGTGAAGAATTAGCTCAGTTATTCAGGTACCATGGTAAAACATGAAAATGACATTTTCATCTTTCCAAATATGTCTTGGAATATAATGGAGGCAAATATTGGTCCATTAATTTATGTTGGCTGTGCTACTACTCTCTTGATTTGACACTGGAAGAGCAAGACGCAAGCTGATCTTACCACAAAAGCAGAAGCAAAAATTAATGTTAGGCAAAAACATTTATGTCATTATCATCTGCCTTTCTTGCTGAGACTCAAGGTGGATCAGAGTTATACAAACACTAAAAGCCACTATAATACCTGCAGTTAATAGTACAGTAAAATTGAATTAAATATCAATGAAGTACCGTAAGTACGGCTCAAGCAGTATGTCAAATGGTAGTTTAGAACACATTTAAGGCAATTGCAAGGGCATCACTACAGGATCTTGTAAAAAAGAAGTAAAAGAATGAGCCGGAAGCTGTGTTTAAAACACAGTAAAAGGTAAAAGGTTCCCTTGCTCGAAAGGCAATCGAATCCAACTCTAGGGTTGCGGTGCTCATCTCTGTTTCAAAGCTGAAGAGCCAGCGCTGTCCAAAGACATTTCCGTGGTCATGTGGCCGGCAAGGCGCACAGAACGCTGTTACCTTCCCACCAAAACAGTACCTATTTATCTACTTGCAATTTCTTGCTTTCGAACTTGCAATTTCTTGCTTTCGAACTGCTAGGTTGGCAGGAGCTGGAACTAGAGACTGGAGCACACTCCGTCATGCGGCACACTCGTCATGCGGCACACTGCTGAACTACCGACCTTCCACAGCCTGCAGTTCAGCGTCTTAACTACTTGAGCCACCGCAGCTCCTTTTAAAACACAGAGAGGATGGAAAATCAGCATAAACACAACAATGGCCTGCAGAGTAAAAAATTTACCAGTACTACAGTGGATAAATTGAAGTTAGTAGATACTTAGGGCACAATTAAAGACTTGAGACAGTATATGTTTTGAAACAAAGCTTGGAAAGTTGTTGGCTTGGCCTAAATGGAGGTTCAGACTGTCAGAAATCACATTTGCATAGGAGTGAAAATCCTGATAGTAACCGCTAACAAGACTTGGGGAAGTAAAACATGGAGGAATGTCTCAGTGATTAAATCTAGTTCCAAAGCCTTCAAGCACAGGGAAGTGTTCAGTGTTCTTAAGAAGGCCTGCAGGCATGATGTCCATGTTGCTTGGGGCAGAATATTGAAACAGCTTCCCATTGGTTCCCCACAGTTGGACCTCAGGGCCGAACTGCACATTAAGTTCATCATACGATTGCTGTGGGGACTTGCCATACCAGCTGTTAGTTCCCCATGGAAATATGATTTAGAAGTGCTGCAAGAGCCCAATTCTAGCTAGGGCTATGGCACAGAAGGAAGAAGGCTCCTGCTTCCTCTCCACTGTTTTTCAAACTAGAAGTGGCCTTGTGGGTTTTTTTGACTTATCAGGGGGACTGCATGTGTAATGAATGCTTGAACATCTAGTCCCCAGTGGGGCAAATAAATGCCCTCAAGGACAGTTTCAGATCAGGAAAACAGCATAGGGAGTTTCCCTGCAGTCCTTACCAGAATTGGCCCCCTGTGGTGCTTCTGAATTGTGTTCCCATGAGAAACTTGCACTGGATCCAGCTGCAAGGTCTTGCTGGTTTTATTGCTGAATTTTTAAAAAGCATGGTGATACATTGGCACCAAAAGTAGCAGAAACTACGATAAAACCAATAAAGATTCAGCTAAGAATGAATCTTGCATTATGCTTTGAAACATTAATAGTAAAACCATTTAATGTCTTTAATGTTGTGGTTTGGATTGTATGAAGCATAAATGAAAGAAGTTCATAAAACAAATCTTGACTTCTGAAAAGCAGCTTCTGAGGATTGAAGGACCCACATGAACAGAGGAGTGAGCATGCAGCAAGAAGGCAGTATCGTCAAATGGTACAGTTCCTCTTGCAGAAGCTCGTACACTGTCTATAAAAGAGCTCTCACAACTTTCCCACAATTGGAAATGGTGTCTGAAGGCAGGGGGATGCAGCTCTGATTCCTGCTAATAAGGAACTATAGGACAACAAAGAAATATTGGTTTTATGAACTTTTTCTGTTCAAAATTTATGGTATATATACAACAATCAAATGATTAATATTTACATGGCAATACTTGAAAAATATGTTACATAAATATTACTCTGTAGTCCCAAAATTGATATAATTTTAGCTGCAGACATTTGATCAAGAGAATGAACCTTCATGAATGGAACTAACTAACTTTTTATATGGGACAAATTTTGGTTGGACATTAATAATAGTTGTAGATAGTAATTGATTGAAGGGGAAGGCTGCCTACTCTGACTGTTGTAAAATTTATGTATAGAGATCCTTACAACCTTAGTTCGGGCTAACAGGAATATAGAAGTAATGGACTGAGAAATCTAACCAAAGCTTTTCATTTTCTTTAAGGAAATCTTCAATAAAGCTACCTAATAAAGATCTTGGTATACGTTGGGAAAATTTTGTGGTATACAATTAATTAAGGAAAATCTGAGTTACTCTTAAATTGGATGAGTTGATGGTACAGGGACCAATAACTGGTTCCATATTGAATGATAAGGGCATTAGGTATTCAGGAATTTTGTTGTCCTAAAACATGTCCAATCCATTTAAGAATAATTCTCATAATTTAATTAGGAAAACTCAGATCTAAATTTTCTAAGGTTCTGGTGCCTGGATTCCAGATTGCCCATTTATCTTCTGCCAGGGCCTTCTTGGTCATTGCTCCTGCTCTTCGGAACCAGTTGCCCGATGACACCAGTGGTGTGCAGGGTCTTTGGGTGTTCCACAGAGCATGTAAGGTCCTGCTCTGTTTCATCAAGCTTTTGGTTGAATTTTATGGAATTGAGCACTGCCTATACCTGGCAATTGTTGACTGGATCACTTTTTAGGAATTTGCTTATTTATACCTAGTAATGTTTTATGGATTTTTATTGTAATTTTGTTTTACTAGCTGGAGCTATTTTACTGCTTAGATGTATTTTATTGAATGATTACTGCCCAATCCGTTAATGTAAACTCTCTGAGATCATACAGGAGAGGATGTGGTATAAAAATGTAAAAAATAAAACATATAAACTGTGGGTTAAAAAAACCAACCAGAATATCTGTGTTCCTTTTATCACAAGCAGAATTTGATTCCACAAAAGAAACTGATCATGGCATGCATTAATACTTTAAGAACATAAAAAGTCTGGAGTAAAATTTAGAATGCTGGAGTGAGCTCCCATCTCTGGCCCCAGTTCCTGCCAACCTAGCAGTTCAAAAGCAAGAAATTGCAAGTAGATAAATAGGTACCGCTTTGGCGGGAAGGTAACAGTGTTCTGTGCACCTCAGTGTTTAGTCATGCCGGCCACATGAAGAAGAAGGTATTTGCATGCCTCTATGGACTCTGCTTTATCAGACAGTATCGTCAGGGTTAAATTTTAGCTTTTTGCTGCTTAGCTAGTTGTGTATGTGGTTCAGAGTAAATTTGTAGAACTGCTGAATTGAGACAGAATTATGACCACTGATATACATTATATTTATTTACAACATTCATATCCCATGTTTCTGCCCAGTCAGGGCCACTATTTTGTTATATCCATATATCTAGATGAAGTGTTTTAGAAAAAACAAGGTAACTAATGTTTAGACTGTGATACAAAAACGCTAGCTCAAGAACAGGTTTCCAGTAAGAAAAATAGCATTATGGCTGCATTCAGGTATCCTACAACCTGTAACTGAAGTCTGGTGTTTCCATATGGACATTTTTGGAGCATACACATAACATTCACTTTCCAGATTTTTCCCGTCCTTGTCATGCTCTTTCTCAAACCATTATTAGCATAGTCGATTCTGAAAATGCAGCCCAAGTGTATTAGCATGCTGTATGGATGGGAAGGTATATATTTGCAAGCGTCACATCCACATTGATGCCATTTTTCTTCTCTTACCCCCTCACAACTGCTATTTCCCTACCATACAATTACACAGCATATTGAGGGCTTTAATAATAAAACCAGCACTTGCGTGGGGTGCAATATTTTTTTTAAAAAGTCTTTAAAAAACTCTCCAGTTGTACAGCGGGAGAATAGCAGCTGATGGAGAAAAGTTTGCAGAAAACATCTGGGTAGATGCTCTGCTGCCAATGCAAATATCTCTGCCTTTGAAGTAGCAGTGATATAAAATGTAGTTTTCTAGCCCTGTTGATACATCCTCTAATCGGCAGTAGCACAGTTGATTAACAGTGAACAGCTCTTTCCATGTCTCTTCAAGTTTGCTGTAGGAAAGTCTCTTGATACAGAAAAGACTGACATGAGCTGGTCTGTTATGTCAGCCTTGATAGAGCATTCCCAACCCCCTTTTCTCTTTCTCTCAGCTGTTCCTAACACTCCTTGGTTACAGAGATGCCTGGCAAGGCTGTCTACAAATTGAAAGCACTCCTACATTTTACCACATGTCTCTAGGCGCCTCTATAGCCACACTGTTCTTACAGGTGCAGGAATGCTGTTATGCTTCATCCCATGGGTGGTTCTTGGCATCTCACAACCACAAGAGCTTTCCTCCTGTGCCACCATTGCCATTAAGGCAGGGCTGTAAAGGCGGCATCTCTTCAACACCACTAACATGTTCAGGGGTGGTGTGGCTTCTCCAGTTGTCTGTGTTGCTGCTAGCCTGGAAAGTGTGTTGCTCCTCAAACTTGCCTTGCCATGGCTGGGGTGCAAGGTGGCTACAGAAGTAGCACCTTTGCAACCTGCTTTCAAGTTGAGATAGGTGATAGTGGCATAGTGCCTTCTTGCCACTTTTGTAGTACAAGATGAGTTCCAGTGGCAGACTGAGGAATTAGGATGCCAAATGTGGGATAGAACTTGCGGAGGGGATGCCTAATTAATGTGGAGGCTTGTGCGGGATTATGTATGTGTGTGGCTGTATTCTTACAATTTTATGAGCGGAAAGGGTGAATTTGAAAAGCTAGAAAGCTAAGTGGGTGTAAACCACGGACATTTTTGAGGCTGGCTTCCCTTCCCTCACTGTCATTAGCTAATGACAAATGAGTTGGTGACATGGGGAAACTTTGCACTTTGGCTAGTCTTGCAAAGTAGGCTGGGTTTTTTAATGTTAGGATGGAGAAGCTGTAACTAAGGTTTGTCAAAATAAATGAGGATGGAATGATAATTTGTGAGCAGAATCCTGATTTCAGAAATGATGTGCAATAATGCATAGTTTGCTTTATGTTTGAATTGAACCAGTATCTACTTAGAAAT
>NW_015160859.1:726216-744266 GCF_001447785.1 Gekko japonicus | reverse complement strand
ATTTTTAAAATCGCACTATGACTGTGATGCAAGTGGTGTGTGGGTTCTATTTAAGAATCCTGATTTGCAGCTCTCCTGCTAATCACAGTAGGTGAGGTGATTATCTTTTGGATGTCACATTAAGCTGGAGTTCCATAAAACTCTAGCTTTATAAAGCATTGTTTAGCATGGTGTCTGAATGTAGCCTCAGTTTTGTTGTTCCATCAGACATCAGACATAAAAGGCTCTAGAAGAATGGTTGTATTATGATGCAGAGATACGATTTTACAAGAAAAATGTCAGTTTTCACTTTTCCTTTCTCCCACACTTAAAATTGCATATAAATTATCCCATACACAATACTTTCTTTAGAAATTTACCACCTCTTACTATTTAATTATTCGTAATTGCACTTACTACATAACATCGACTATATAATGTGCTCCGAAGAGTTGCTGAGTCTGAGATTTTATGTTTTCTTCATAATCAGGAGTCGTGGATGGTGAGCAGCTGACATGGTGACCCTATAGGGTTTTCAAGGCAAGAGTCATTCAGAGGTGGTTTGTCTGCCTTTGCATAGCGACCCTGGACTTGGTCTCCCATCCAACTATTAACCAGGGCCAACCCTGGCTTCAAGATCTGATGAAATTGGGCTAGCCTGGGCCATGCAGGTCAGGGTCACAAATGAAGTAGCTTCCTATTCCAAATCTGTTTTATGGAATTGTCAAATGTGGTATAATATCCATGCTAGCATACAACATGAAAAACAAAGATATTTGTCCCCATATCGAAATAGGTTCTACCTGACTTACTTGGCTTCTCTTGGTTGTCTAGCCATAGCTGAGAAACAACATGATGCTATTTGCAGTTGTAGGAGGTAACATGAACAAACAACAAATTGGGATATTCAGAATGTCAAATTCTGTTCCGAGTGTTGGATTCTTCGTTCATTGCACATGTGGGTATCCAGTCAACATATAATTCTTTTGTGCATCTATGTAAAAATTATTTCTGTTTGTGGTGGTTCTTGAAAAGTTCAATCAGTGCCGTGAATGATCTGTTTGGCTTCGATTTATTGCAGTTTTTTTTTAAAATATACAGTTGGGTTTAGACTTTGTAAGGGAAAGAAGATTCTCTCTCTTGTTTTTGCTTTTCACTGCAGACCCTTGCAGTGAGGCTTCTCTGTCCTCAGGAGCAGCATTTTTGGGGAGCTCAGTGGGCTGCAGCAGCAAGAGAGAAAGTTCCATTTGAGTAGCAGAAGCCTATCGATGGTACTTTGGATTCTACATTAGATTTTTTTTTCCCTTTCAGAATGTGTGGTGTTTGTTAAATTGTACTACATACAAGTTTTAGTTTGTGTGGTAAATGGAGGTGGTAATCTGTTAGGATTAAGTTTTAGGGTTGGTGACCATTCTAGTAAACTGTACTATAATTAAAAAAGGGCTTTTTAGTAGTCTTTGTTAACATTTTAATGGTACAGGTGGATACAAGTAGCTGTCATGGTAGCTAAGTCAAAATCACTCAGGATCTTGCCTCATCTGTTGTCCTTTTCTGTTGTGTAATGTATTCTTTTACATGATCATGGAAAGGAATAGATTTCATTTTTGCTTTGCTTAGAAACTGTTACTGATTATCAAAGAAAATAATAACTTGTTTTGCAACTTGTTATTTATTTTATTTTATTTATTTATTCGATTTTTATCCCGCCTTCCCGCCGAAGCGGCTCAGGGCGGCTTGCAACAATAAAAGCAATAAAACAATACCTCTAAAACAATATACAATACATTAAAATCACAATTTACCTGCATTATAACATACACAAGACGGCAACTATAAAATGCTGACATACTCAATCTGGGTTGTTGAATGCTTGGCGGAATAACTCCGTCTTCACCGCTCTCCGTAACTGGCGGAGATCCCGGAGGGCGCAGATCTCCTGGGGGAGCTGGTTCCATAATATTGGTGCTGCCAAAGAGAACGCCCTAGTTCTAGTAGATGTTAATTTGGCGTCCCTAGGGCTAGGGGGGACTAATCGATCCTGTGACTCAGATCTCAGTGCTCTCAGGGGAACATACGGGGAAAGGCAGTCCCGCAGGTAGGCAGGCCCCAGACCATAAAGGGCTTTAAAGGTCATAACCAGCACCTTGAAGCGTATCCGGAACGCTATTGGCAGCCAGTGCAGCGCCCTCAGCACAGGCTGAATGTGCTCCCTCACAGAGGCACCCACCAACAGCCTGGCTGCGGCATTCTGCACCAGCTGCAGCTTCCGAAGTTGCCCCAAGGGCAGCCCCATGTAGAGAGCATTGCAGTTAATAGTAAGGAACATGAAAAACCATTCAATCTTAGTAATTTTTTTCAATTTCTAAAGATTTTCAATTTCATAGTTTTGTAAAATTAAAAACAATGAATGGATTTCATGACTAATACAGTGTTAGGCAAGCTTGGCTTATAATAATCCAAATACAAAATCGGGAACAGGTCAAATCAAAACCACAATTAAAATTCTTATTTTTGTGTCTCCTCTCACATGGTGAGCACAATGTACGTGCAAGCCCACGCCATGCTGTTAAGTGTGACCATGTTGACTATACAAACAAATAGTACTTTTAACAGACAGGCCATGCAATGCTATGTAGAGTTACTCCAGAGTAAACCCACTGGAATAACTACATAGGATTGCACTGTGAGTCTCTCTTATTAAGAGGCAACTCCTGTGCTGAAATTGATACTGGTAGCAGAAAAGTATAAAATACGAAGCATGCTTTTCATTTTCAAATGCTTTGATTTAGTTTTTAAACTACTTTTGGTTTCCTTTAAAGTTAATAGCATATTAATAACAAGAATTGAAACCAAGCATACCAGTTCATTGTGAAGTAACAACTTCATTGCACAAAATGTATGTTGTATGATTTTATTTTCTCCATAATCATTAAAAATTCTTAAAGGTGTTTTTGAGAAGGCTATATGGATACAATGTGTCTGACAAAGGTAGTTTTGATTCTTGAAATCTTATACCCTGAAACACTTTTTGGTTTCTAAGGTGCCACTGGACTTAGATCTAAATGTGTATATTGGAAACTAAATGGGAAAAACTTTTTTTATATTTTCAGGCACGGATAGCGTTTTTGCAAGGAGAAAGAAAGGGTCAAGAAAACTTGAAGAAGGATTTAGTAAGAAGAATAAAAATGTTAGAATATGCATTAAAACAAGAAAGGTAAGCATTACATTTCTTTCAAATAAGAAAACTATGAAAATATGAAATGTTAGAACTACCTCAATTTAACTGTGTGCTATCCAGTTTTAACAGTCCCATTTGTAATAACTAATATACTCATGACTGCTCACTTCTGGCAATTGATGTACCTTTACAGGAGTTGGTAACCTGTCCCATGTTCAAAACAGTATCATCATTTTTTTCCATTATATGTTTTATGTAATGAGAGTTTGAAAATTATAATGAAACTAAAAGTTGGGATTCCATCTAACAAGAACTCTCTGCTGTTTGAGAGTTCTTGCTAGAAAGAATCCCAGCGTTTGGTTGTATTAGAGAAAGCATTAGAAAGACCTCCCCCCCCCCCCCCCCCCCCCGAGTCAGAAAATGTTGGAAGCTGAAGCTTGTGCAGAATGGTACATTTTTAGTCTGCACTGTGTTTTCAGCCTAGAATAAGATTTTAAAATATTTTTTTAACTTGCTAGGACTTTGAGGTTAGCATGAAGTGAAGTTGTCTGGGTATACATTGCCACTGCATTTAGATTCTCAGTGGTATAATATTTTTTTCAGTTACATGTAAAGTAACTATTATGAGTTTCAGGCTTAAGAATTTTGCTCTAGATAAAAGTAATTGTGGCAGTCACAAAGTAGCATAACAGGATTTAATGGCACTAAGATTTGTAAAAAGTTGTAAATTAGAAAAGAAATGGGAAAGACATTTCAGTAAAATTTCAGTATGAATTTAGAAAGAACCGTGACTGGGGAAAAAGCAAGTTTTATAACAAAACATACTAATTTGACAGTTAAGTACCAATTTGTATATGAGTAACAATAAAAATGCAAAACTTAATGGGTGTGGGTAACAGAATGTGCTGCTTTGCAGCAAAACTAATATTAGTATGATTGTAACGTAAACAATCCAGGCAATCATGATTAGCATTTAAGTTTTCTATAGTTTCACTTTCAAACAGTGTCCAACTACTGAACTTCACAATTAACCACCCCAGCAAGCATTTTTAGAAGTAGTGGGAACAAAATAGAAGAGCAGCTATTACTCAGCTGCCAAATCAAGTCAGAAAATATACTATGAAACCATTTGTTTTATGAATTTGTTTTATGAGAACATTTCCTCCCATTCTCACTGATCTCTGAATCTGGATTGTGCCTAAGCACTTCAGTGCATTACTTTTACTCAGTCATTTAGTAAAATGATTAAAATTTCCTGTATGCTTCAGGAAAAGACTGACTCATTCAACTTACTTGAAGTATCTGTTCCTTTCCCTCTGCTTGGTCAATACTTGAGTGTAATTTTGCTGGCTAAATGCTTAGTTTTTCAGCTGGAGAAAGGAGATAAACAGTACAGTTGTACATTCGTAGGTCTTTATTTTTTTTTTTTAAGCCAGGTATTTCATTACATATTGCATCAAAATATTACATATTGTGAAGGTGAAAAGATAGTTGTATACTGATCTATTAAACACGTATCCTAATTTGTAGTGTGAAAACATGGTATTAGTAAATGATGATTTATTTTTGCTAATAAATATGTGCTTAAATTTGAAGGGCAAAGTATCATAAACTAAAATATGGCACAGAATTGAACCAAGGTGACTTGAAAATGCCAACTTTTGAATCAGGTAATCTCTTTGCATCTATCGTATTTTGTTTAAATTATTCTGCTCCCTTGAGTGAGCTATATTTGCAGCCTCAATCTTTTTATTTTTAACAAGGCCATAGTTAAAAGTGAGTTGATGTCCATTCTGGTTTTTATTGCATGGTGCTCGCTTTCTGCAGACTGATTAATTTTTGATATTATTGATAATATGGGATAGTTCTACTTCTGGTGCCTTTTATAAAAGCACAACATGAAATATGGTTGGTTACTGAGTTATCTTCTAAAGTGTGATGGAGGTGTCTTTCTTTGTATTTCAGAAGAAACCAAAGATACAGAGGTTCCTACAGTACCTCATAATAGTCAGCTAACTTGGAAACAAGGCAGGCAGTTATTAAGACAGTAAGTGTTATACCTGCATGATGTTTTTCTTTTGTTTATACACATGCTTTTATTTTTAGACAGTCCTATGGTAACAAGCTAGCAAGAATTCATTGGGTTGGATCAAGAAATTTGTCAGCAGAATGTGCTTGCAGATGCAGGTTATCATTTTGCTTCTTTCTCTGAGCTGTCCTTCTGCCCCATGGAAGTTCATTCCTGATTTGTGGCTAAACAGCTATACCAGTTGGAGTGCCAAAGTGAGAAAGGGGCAGGGCAAAGTTGCCTTCCTTTTCCACTGTATCCCCCTTTGACTCATGTGGCTGTTTGTCCATGCAGGTCCCACAAGTCTGAGAATCAGCATCCCCCAGGGGATTAGAACAGGTTGTTATTGAAGTAGAAATTGGTAGAAATCCACACTTCTTCCATTGTGATGGATTATTGGATCCAACCAGTATGGATGACTAAGTAATCTGAAATGCTCCTTTTTTTTCCTCTGGTGGTCCAGGGAGGAGCCATCTAGACCTATGGGAAGTAGCTCCTCCCTGGAGGCAGGCAGGGTCACTGGCACATCTTCTGGCTCAGATTTAATGCTCATCTTCTGGCTCAGATTTAAGGCCCAGACCTAGGGGGAATAAGGACTTCTTCCCCAGATTCAATGCTATTGAGAGGGTATTTCCTTTTTTCAAGCGGAATGGGCTAAACCTATGTCAAACTCTTAGTTCCCTGGTTTTGTTAAGAAATTGCATGCCTTACCGACTTTTACCAACGAGCCTTTTCAGGTTCCCTTGGTTGACACACCTGTTGCAGCTCTACAATCATTTGACATTTTATCCGAGGGTGGTCAGGGTTCTGTCTGAGACAAACTGGACAAGAAAGCTGAATGTGCCCTAACGAAGGCACACATGGCCACTGCTGTGGCAATCAAGGCTTCAGCCACAGTATCCATTGTTTCCAGGGATGCCATACTATGGACCAGGAAGATGATACAACTTCTTCCAGAAAACAATTGCTGAATATTAGAATGACCCACTCTAAGCTGTGGAGTCTTGTGAACAAAAAATCTGCCTTGTGAGCTACTGGCATTAAAGTTGTGAGCGAGCAATTTGGCTACTGCATAAATTAGTTTGCTATGGAGCCATCCGTCCTGAGCTAAGACAAAATGTGTGAGCCGAAGGCCAAAAAACTGTGAGCTAGCT
The DNA here is from genome assembly GCF_001447785.1 of Gekko japonicus. Lineage (NCBI taxonomy): Eukaryota > Metazoa > Chordata > Lepidosauria > Squamata > Gekkonidae > Gekko > Gekko japonicus. The sequence goes on along the minus strand of NW_015160859.1, from coordinate 737,887 downwards.
CACACTAACTCAGCTTAGAGGGAGCACTGACTCTAACCCTTTCCTCCAGAGCCTTAGCCTTTGCAGAGGCTGCTAGGAGAGTTTTATGGTTACATGAGTGGCAGGCTGACCTTCATTCTAAGAATACAGTATCAGCTTACCCATTCCAAGGTTGTTTGGAGAGGCCCTGGACAAAATTCTGATTGAAGAAGAAGAAGAGATTGGATTTATACCCCGCCTTTCACTTGGCGTCTCAGAGCGGCTTACAAACTCCTTTCCCTTTCCCTTCCCACAACAGACTCCCTGTGAGGTAGGTGGGGCTGAGAGAGCTCTGACAGAAACTGCTCTTTTTCAAGAACAGCACTGACAGAACTATGGCTTGCCCAAGGTCATCCAGCAGGTGCAAGTGGAGGAGTGGAGAATCAAACTTGGTTCTCCCAGATTAGAGTCCGTGCACCTCACCACTACACCAAACCAAACCACTACACCAGCGACAAGAAGAAGGCAATGTCCAGAACACACAAGCATACCGACAGAAGGTTCTTTGGCAATCAGTCCTTTTGTTTGCAACATACGTTACCCAGGTACAAACAAGAGTCCAAAAGACCAAACGGGGCCCTCAGGACTAACATTCAAAAGAGGACCATTCAGTGCCAGGTTCAAGAAACAGTCATCCAATAGGAATGACTGGACTGACCAGGATTTATTTATTTATTATTTGCATTTATATCCCACCCATCCCGCGGGCGGGCTCAGGGCGGGTAACGTCATTGAAATAAATGCAATTTTAGTTTAAAACATTAAACATTAAAACACAATAAAACATTATAACAATTAAAACAATGGGTACAACTAGGAAGAGCATAAGTTGGCTGTAAAATCCTGGCCTGATGGTACAATGAGTTAAAGACCAGTTGTCGGTGGTCAGTAGACAGGTGACAGATGGGTGACAGCAAACTCAGGGAGGCTGTAGATGGGTGCCCGCTGCCTCAACCAAAGGCCTGGCAGAACAGCTCTGTCTTGCAGGCCCTGCGGAATTGAAAAAGATCCCGCAGGGCCCTGGTCTCAATAGGGAGTATGTTCCACCAGGCTGAGGCCAGGACAGAGAAAGCCCTGGCCCTGGTTGAGGCAAGACAGGCGTCCTTTGGGCCAGGGACCACCAGGAGGTGTTGATCTTTTGAGCGTAACATTCTTCGAGGTGTATATGGGAAGAGGCAGTCCCTTAGATATGTTGGTCCCAGGCCGTATAAGGCTTTGAAGGTCAAAACCAGCACCTTGAAGCAAATCTGATACTCAACTGGCAACCAGTGCAATTGGCAGAGCATGTGCGTAACGTGAGCCCGCACAAGCGTTGACGTCAGCAAGGCGCACCATCGCATTCTGCACCAGTTGTAATTTCTGGATCAGCTTCAAGGGTAAGCCTGCGTAGAGTGAGTTGCAGTAATCAAGTCTGGAAGTTACCATTGCATGGGTCACCGTCTCTAGATCTTGGGGGGAAAGATAGGGCTTCGGTAGCCTGATCTGCTGAAGATGGAAAAATGCAGATCTGGCAACTGCAGCAACCTGGGCCTCCATGAAGAGAGAGGCATCCAGTGTCACTCCCAGACGCCTCACTGTCTGGGCCGGCACCCAAGGTGTCCCAGTGTGGGAAGCCTGGTGCCCCCATCCAGCCCCCCTCGACCCAGGTACAAGACCTCCGTCTTTGATGGATTTAACTTCAACTGACTCTGCTGCAACCATGCAGCCACAGCATTCAAAGCCTCAGCCAAGTTTGTAGGAGCAGAAGACGGATGGCCATCCATTAACAGATAGAGCTGGGTGTCATCAGCATACTGATAACAACTCAGCCCATAACTCCGGACTAACTGGGCAAGGGGGCGCATATAGACATTGGCGAGAGGATCGCCCCCTGCGGCATTCTACATTCCTGTGGGTATCGTGGGGAGACCTTCTTGCCAAGTGCCACTCTCTGTCCCCAACCATGGAGGAAGGAGGAAAACCATTTCAAGGCAGTCCCCTGAACTCCTACGTCGGCAAGACGGTGGGTCAATAGATCGTAATCAACCGTATTGAACGCCGCCATTAGATCTAATAGTAACAGCAGTGCCGATCTGCCCCGATTCAGACGTCTATGGAGGTCATCTGTAAGGGCAACCAGAGCCGTCTCTGTCCCATGACCGGGGTGGAAGCCAGACTGGAAGGAATCAAGGATGGAAGCGTCATCCGGGAAGGCCTGGAGTTGTTCAGCTACCGCTCTCTCAACCACCTTACCCAGGAACGGTAGGTTCAACACTGGGCAGTAGTTAGTTAGGACCATAGGGTCCAATTATGGTTTTTTCAAGAGTGGACGAACTACTGCCTCCTTCAAAGCCTCTGGAAAAGTCCCAGTAGAAAGGGACAAGTTGATAATCTCTCCCAGAGGGACCCAAATACTCTCCCCACAGGCTTTCACCAACCAGGAAGAGCATGGGTCGAGGAGACAAGTAGTCAACCTTACTGCTGCCAGGATCCTGTTGACTTCCTCCTGGGAGAGTCGATTGAAGAGGTCCAGTATTGGACCAGAAGACGGACAAGGGGCTTCCAGTTCTCTTACTGTCTCAATTGTGGTTGGGAGGTCCTGGTGGAGTGTCATGATCTTGTCTGTGCAGTAGCTTGCAAAAGCCTCGCAGCTGATTGCCAATTCCCTACCATTTGATCTGACCTGTGACAGAATTGTAATGGACCGAATAATTCTAAATAATTGGGCTGGGTGTGAGCTCGCAGACGCAATGGAGGCCGCGTAGAAATCCTTCTTTGCGGCCTTCACAGCCATCTCATAGGCTTTCATAAGCATCCTATAAGATGTTTGTGACACTTCTTGGGGATGGCAGATCCCCAAAGGCATGACTATCCGCAGCTTCCGTGGATCATGCATTTTCGAGATGGATCACATCTCGGGCAAACTCTTGGGCAATAGAGGTTACACGGTGGAGTTCGTGAGGATTCCACCAGATCAATAACAGAAGCATTGCAACCGGAGGAATATCTCACATCAATAGATCTGACAGAAGCATGCCTTCATATTCCAGTCTTCCTGTCACACAGAAGATTTCTTCGATTCTGCGTAGGCAGATTACATCTGCAATTCAGAGCCCTTCCATTCAGTCTCTCCACTGTGCCAAGAGTCTTTTCCAAGATCTTGATCAATCCGGTTGTTCATCTAAGGGAACAAGGCATCCACATCCACCTTTACTTAGACAACTTGTTGATCAGGTCAGGCTCCAGAGCAAAGACTATTCAGGACACAGAAATGACCACCCATTGCATACAAGCCCACGGCTTGACTTCATCATCAATCTGCAAAAAAGTTCCCTACAGCAGGTACAAAGACTAGAACACCTGGGTGTCACAACAGACACCAGAAATGATTGCCTTTTTCTCACAGCAGAGAAAGCAAGAAAAACAAAATATTGCAACCTCTGTCATCAGAAGCAAATCTTCCTCACTGATGATACTTGCCAAACTGATAATTTCAAGCAGCGACATGATCCAGTGGGGATGTCTACATATAAGGTCCTTGCAACTGCTTCTCAGACACTTCCAGCTTCAGATCATGAAAAAAAGAAGACTGTCTCATCCGTGTTTCATTACCTGTAAAATCCAGTCTGATTTAGTGGGCAGAAACACCCAACCTGCTTGAAGGAAAGAAATTCTATATCTCAGAAGTCAAACAAATTTTCACAGACACCAGCCTGTTCAGATGCGGAGCAGTGTTAGATGAAATACCAGTCCAAGTCCAAGATGTGGCTACCCATCAGTTTATTAGAACTCCGAGTGATACATCTCGCCTTTCTACATTTCAACATGCAGATAGGTCAACTTTTATTGATTAAGATGGGCAATATCTCGGCCAAAGCTTATCTCAACAAATAAGGAGGTTCCAGATCGTATCCACTCCACAGAAGAGCAACCAAGATTTTGGCATGGTCAGAGAAGAACTTGGCATCAATAAAATCGGAACAAATCAGAGGCTCCATAAATGTCCAGGTGGATTGGCTCCGCAGGGAAACCATTCAAGAAGGGGAATGGTCTCTCAAGAAAGACCTGTTCCAGTTAATCACACCTCACTTCAGCCTTCCACTGGTGGATCTGTTTGCATCACCATCCAACCACCAACATCCTTGATACTTCACGAGATTCTTCCATCTGTAGGCTGAAGCAACAGATGCCCTGACCTCTCAATGGCCAAGAGGTCTCCTTTTCACCTTCATTGATTGAACAGTCTGGCACATTCATCTGGAGTGATTGTGCTTGACCATTTGTAAACTGAATGAAGCAACTTTCTCCGATTAGGGTTCTCCCCCAGATACCCTGCTAGCTTCCAGGAAGCAATCTACTATTAGGCTATATAATGCCTCCTGAAAAGCGTTCAGTAGATGGAACAGAAGAAAAGGCATCAACCCACTGAACCCTTCAATCAAATCAGTGTTAGCATTTTTACAAGATGGGTTGTCTTTGGGATTTGGATCTTCCACACCCAGAAGACAAGTGGCATCTCTGTCTATGGTCCTGCAACACCTTGAAGGTAGTAATGTCTCTACTTATCTGCATATGCAGTTTCCTTCTTGCATATGCACCAGATCCTTCAAGAATCCACCATAAACACAGATTTCCTACATGGAAGTTACACACAGTCTTATCAGCACTTACTAGACCCCCTTTTGAACCAATCAATGATATACCAATTAAATGGTTGGGAGTGAAGATGGTCTTTCTTATAGCGGTGACCTTAGCTAGAAGAATATCAGAGTTGGGTGCCCTATCAGTCGAACCAGAAGTGTGCATCTTTCATAAAGACAAAGTGGTCATGAGAACAGATCCTACATTCCAACCAAATGTTAACTCAAAAAAGATTTGCTTTTTGTCTGGACCCTACGCATCCAGAAGAAAGGTTGTGGCACACCTTTGATGTGAGACAAGCACTTAAAGTCTTCATATGTAGAATTGAAAATATACGGAAAGCAGACTATTTATAAACATTTCTTCTCCAAACACAGGAAGAAAAATCTCAAAATCTGCCATCAGCGCTACTCTCAAAGCTTGCATCATTGAAGTTTACAAGTCACACAAGATGGAAGTCCTACTTGGGATTACTGCACACTTGGTGAGGAGCACCTCCACAAATGCAGCCTTTGCCAAACACGCATCAGTGGAAGAAGTATGTAAGGCGGCAACATCATCATCCATCTCTACCTTCATTAAACATTGTAAATTGAATACATACAACTCAGCTGACACTGCCTCCTGAGCTGCGCTGCCAGCTGCACCGGCTTGCCAAGGAACACCTGGCCTGGCCTGCAAGATTTCTCCAAACACAAGCACTCCCTGCACCTCTTTCTCGCCGCCTGGGCTCCCCCTCACTTCCTGGAAGACCTGCCTGTGTTGCACTCCTCCAACTCCTGATCCCTGCTGCATGAGATGTTGTCACACAGGTAGTGTTCGCACGTGATCTTCCACATGGCATTTAGGTGAGGGGAAGTCTGTGCCATCTGCCATAGGGGTTGAGGAGAAAAAAAATTGCTTCTTGTGACTCTTGCCATGGTTTAAACTTCCGGTTCCCCAACAAATGCTGTGCCATGTGAGGGGCCTGTGAAAATGAGGGGGAGTTATTTTCTTTCCCTCCCTAAGTGAGTTCCCTCGCATTTTCCATGTGTGTTTACTTTTGTGCACATGGATGTTGAGAAAGGGGGGGAGGAAACATGGATTAAACTGTCTTTTTTCTGCGTTTGTCTCTGGCTTTTGTGCACAGGTATGGGGGGTAGATTGTTCAGGGTGGAAGGGAGGGGGGCCAACCAGGCTACGCTGGGTGAGTGCTACCTTGGGGAGGCAAAAGAATTGGTGGAGGCATTCTCACTTTGTGTTTGCACAAGCAGCTTTCTTTTTTCCCGAGCATGCTCAGCTGCAGCCCAACCGGACTGTTTGGCAGGTTGTGGGCTGGGGTTTGTTGTTGGCGTGCCGAGGGAGTATGCACCCGAAAAAAACTGTAAGGAAATGTTTAAAAACCTTTTTGGGGAGAAAATCTTGTGGGGCTGTGGCTTTAAGAAAGGGGACAGAGCCCTGAAATGCCCACCATAGCCTGGCCCAAGGTCACCCATCTGGCTGCATGTAGAGGAGTGAGGACTCAAACCCCGTTTTCTAGATTAGAATCTGCTGCTCTTAACCAGTGGCCCATGTTAGACCTGAAATGGCTAAATTGCTAGATCCATTTGAACACCTGGTCTTAAAATATTTTATTAATCATGTTAAAATAAAACGTTCCATAATCAATTTCTTTTCTTTTTTTAATTTTTCCAATTTTTCGGAAAAAAACAAAAAGTCTTCAGGAAAAAAACGGAAAAAACCCGTTTCCCCCCCTAATTTTCCCCGTTTTTTTTCCGGGCCTTCACATCTCTAGCTTCACTTGCAGTGGTAGACATTTTCAGTATTGGGCCCTCTCCTTTGGCCTCAAGACCAAGAGTTTTTATGATGGTGCTGATCATGCTCATAGCTCTTCTCAGAACTCAAGGCATTTGTTTGTTCCCATAACTAGATGACATCCTCATCTAGTTATGGTTCCATGGTTTTGTGCTGCTGCTGTTGCTGTTGCTATGGAACGTTTTATTGCCCCACCCTGGACCACCGGAGAATGGAAGGTTTGTTTCACTTACCGTGAATTTCTCTTCTTGGTGGTCCTATGGTGGGCAGTCTCTTCCCACCCAGGGGTAGAACTGGTCCTTCTGGATTGCCTGCGGTCTGGTCGAGGTATGCCGCTCAGACCTCAGAGGTCTGAACTCTGTTGGTGGGGCACCTTTAGGTCTTCTGTTTGATCTTCAGCTCTTGGTTTTTCTACCTATTTTCTGCTGTGTGCCCCTTTGTTTTTCCCCATTCCTCCACAAGCAGCTGCTGGTGTGACCTTGGGTCAGTCACAAGTTCTTTCAGAGCTGTTCTTTCAAGAACAGTTCGCAGGAGAGCTCTCTCAGCCCCACCTACCTCACAGGGTGTCTGTTGTGGGGAGGGGAAGGGAAGGGAAAGGGATTGTAAGCCACTCTGAGACTCCTTCAGGTTGTGAAAGGCAGGGTATAAATCCAATCTCCTCCTCTTCTTCCTCTTCCTTTTGTCTGCTGGTTGTTCGGGTTGTTTCCTTGTATGTTCTGTTGCAATTCTTGTGCATGAAAAGTTAACCGCTTTGGATCCAGACTAGGAGCTGGGGAGAGAAATTCCTCCCCTAAGATATCAGAATTGTAAGTGACTCTGCCTGCCTCCAGGGAGGAGCTACTTCCCATTGGTCTAAATTTTACCACCCTAGGACTATCGAGAAGGGAGATTCACAGTAAGTGAAACAAACCTTCCATTTTCTTATTAGAAAATGTTGACTACTTTATGTAATGCAGTGACTTAAAATCTTACAGGATTACATAAAGTAAAGTATGAGGATCAGTGCATATAAAGGTTTGGGGAGATCTTTAACAACTATTTGATGACATTTGTTCTGTCCCTTAAACTAGATGTCTTGGCTTTTTTTCTTTGTGAGGATAATCTTTTCATTATTCTTTGATAGGTATCTTCAGGAAGTAGGCTATACAGATACAATATTGGATGTACGGTCGCAGAGGGTAAGGTCTTTACTTGGACTTTCCAGTTCAGAACCAAATGGCTCAGTGGAAACAAAAAATTTGGAACAGATTCTTAATGGAGGAGAATCCCCTGCATCAAAACAAAAGGGACAGGATATAAAAAGGTAGGCAGTGTCATGTGAATGTTCTGTATGATTAATTGCTAGTAGTGAATATCTGTAATAATGAGTTTCATGACAGATGCACAGTCACTCATCCCTGTAGGGATTTGCCATATAATGTCTTCTGGTGAGTCTTTGTACCTACACTCAGACCCAGTTCTACCAACCTCATTTTTATATGTGCCATTTCTTGCTGGTAGAATACAGGTTGCATTTGAATTGGCTTGTGTTTATTCAGTATTTTAAAAATTAATCCATAATTCTTTGCTAAAATGAACCATACAACCAGTATTGCTTATGGAAACTGTGCATTTGTCATTTGTTTATAGTTTTGTTTTTGCTTGTTTGGGGGAAGGGTAAAAAACCCCATGCAGAATGCTTACCCCTGAACATCTATACATCTATATATAACTGGTTATATATTTTACAGCATGCCATCTTAACTACTTAAGGATGATCACCAGCACTAGCACTTTGATTATTGGATTGTTTTAAATGTTGGAATGTTGTAATCTGTTGTATGTGGTTTTACGGTACTGGGTACCGATCAGTGTAAGCCGCCCTGAGCCTGCTCACGGGAAGGGCGGGGTACAAATTGAATTAAATGAATGAATAAATAAATCTTTGGAGATTCTATCACATGCACACACAACAGGAAAAAACCCCACTGAGATTCACAGACTTCAGATTCAGGATGCTGAAATCTGTGCAAAATGAGTTGGATCCCATGGGAGACCTCTGCAAAGGGAGGTGGGCAATTTTTACCAATTCCTCTCTTCCATGGTAAACCTCAGACCCTTCCTACCCTCCAGGAACATTTCTGGGTGCATTTTGGGCTGTAGGTGGACAGGGGAGGTGAGGAAGATATACTGAAAGAAATCCCTTCCATCAGTGGAAATGTTCCAGGGCATCTAAGCCAGAGTTTGTACTACTTTGTTGAATCACAGCTTATGTACAGTCCTGGGATTGATCTCCGTGCAACATTATGAGGCGCTGCTACTGAGTTTGTGTGCCTGCTGTATCACTTGTGTTAATATGAGTGTAGCTTCTCCTCTTTGCATATAGCTAACATGCTTAATTGTGCACTGTATGCCTGCCCTTCTACGCATGGAGTGCTTAGAGCACAGCGGGTGTTTACCAGAAAGAAAGTAAAACCCCCACTATTTATTTAAAATATATCGTGCCTTATTTCCTTGGGCGCAAGGTAGCTAACAGCACAACTAAAGTTGCAGAACAAGAAACATAACAACAGTTAAAAACAATGCATAGACTGAAAAACACTCATAATCCTTTGTCAAACACCACCACCCAAAAATGGCTGCAGACTGTAGTTGGTAATGAAAAAGCTTCACAGTAATTTCTTATGCAAGTGATTATGATTATATTAATGCTTTTAAAAAGAAAAGAGGTGTACTGATCAGAAATACTTGTAGTAGTGAGAGATGTACAAGATAAGGCTAGCTTCCAGCCTAAACATGCTCTTAAGAAGGAATAGTTAATTAATTACATAAAGTATAATTTAAAGCAGGAAATGTTGACATCATTGTGAGGCTGATCAGTTGAAGGGTCACCTGCAGATTTAGATTCAAATTTGTATCATGCAGGTGGAAGGGCACTTGTTCTCATACCAGAAGTCTCCCTTCCCATTGCAGTTTCCTGCACTGTGGCTGCGGTCACACACACTAAATAATCCACTTTCAATGCACTTTCCAACTGGATTTTGCCAGTTCACACAGGCCCAATCTGCATCTAGCATTTGCTCCGCTGTTTTACCAAACCCACACTGGAACAGAAATTACTTTCTACATTGCATGCCACTTTCACTTTGATTGTCAGATTTTATGGCAGTGTCCAGTTTGCATGCCACTTTGACTTTGTTTGGTTTTATGGTAGCCGTCTGCATAGATTTATGGCCATTTTATGGCCATTCAGGGGTGACTCAGCAGTCAGTATGGTGTTGGCCCAGGGTATTTGAATATGATTTTGAGCCACATCTTTTTCTGTTCCATTGTGGGTTTGGTAAAACAGCGGAGCAAGTGCTAGATGCAGATTGGGCCACAGTAAAAACCCAGTTTGAAAGTGGATTGAAAGAGGATTATTTGGTGTGTGTGACCACAGCCCATATATCCCTAAGGATTTTTAGGGATGGTGGCCACAAGACCTTGCGATATGAACTGAGAGCAGTCTGTTCCTTTCATGGAGCACCACTTGTAGTTCTTTAGTTCCAGTTCATTTTCAGTTCACTGTATATTATTTGACTGTGGCAAAATACTGTCAGATATACTGTATAGGTGGCAGTCATTTTTTATTATAGGGTTTTGGTTTTTGCCAAAAGAAGGAGTGAGGGATGCTGTACCTGTTAGGGACAAATTTAGCATCATTGCTGGCTACTTGCTATAACTGTAGGCATTGCCTCAACAGAATAGGTGAACTATTTAGGACTCCATCTTGTATCTGTAACCTGATCCAAATATACCAGGTTAAAAGCCAATGAGAAGAAATAGCTGTTAGCCATTGACTAAATGAGAGTTCCATTTTCAAAGGCATTAAACCTTTGAATGTCTGTACTGGGGTGGGGGAGCAACAATATGGAGAGGCTTTGACCTTTTCCCCCTGCTTGTAGATCTTCTGAGGGCATCTGGTTGGTTACTGTGGGAAACAGTTTGCTGGACTAGATGAACCATTGTTCTGACTCAGCTGGGATGCTCTTACATTCTTAACATTTAGCCAGACAAATGAGCACATCTTTTTTTTAGGAGCAGAGGGCCATCAGTGGCTATTAGCCACAAGATATAGATAGGAACATTCAGTCTGGGGCAAGTGATGCTCTGTATTCTCGGTGCTGGGGGGGGCAACAGTGGGAGGGGTTCCAGTGTCCTGGTCCCACTGCTGGACCTCCTGATGGCACCTGGTCTTTTTGGCCACTGTGTGACAGAGTGTTGGACTGGAGGATGGGCCATTGGCCTGATCTAACATTGGGTTCTCTTATGTTATTATGTTCTTACTAGCAGTAAAGCCCGTTGTGAAAGCAATACAACGGGATCTAGAAAGAGGCTCTGGGGCAGTGCTCTGGCTTTGGGCAAACAGTGTCAATTTGCTGTGGTGACCTCAGCAGGGTATAATGACAGAGTCCACTGTTTTCTCCAGAGGAACTGATCTCTGCTACCTGAAGAGCAGTTGTAATTGTGAGTAATCTGTAGCCCTCACCTGGAGATTGGCAACAATTGTTACCCAGGACAAAATGGCTGGTTTGGAGGGTGGAGTCTATGGCATTCTACCTGTCTGAGGTCCCACCCCTCTGCAAACCCCACCCTCTCCAGGCTCCACCCCTCAAATCCCCAGGAATTTGTCAGCATGTAGTTGGCAACCCCATCTCCTTCCCAGCTAGCCACCAACCTACCATTATCTGCCCCTTTGACTTCAGCTGACTTCTGCCCTCCCTTCTGCAGAGCAGTTGTAATACTGAGTGCTCTCCAGCCCTCACCTGGAGATTGGCAACAATGGTTCCCTATGTGAGACTGACTGGTTTGGAGGGTGGAGTCTATGGCAGTGTACCTGTCTGAGGTCCCACCCCTCCTCAAACCTCACCCTCTTCAGGCTCCATCCCTCAAATCTCCAGGAATTTCCCATCTGGAGTTGGCAACCCTATCAGGATTGGCCCCAATGTGTTTTCTCCCAAAGGCCAAAGTAGGTGACAGGACCAAGCTTAGTTGCCTACCAACAGGCACTGAGGGGAATGTAGGGTTGCCAGCTCTAAGGAGGGAAATACCTGGAGGTTTGGGGGGTGGATTCTGTAGAGGGCCGGGCGACGGAGGCATCGGCCTTCTGTCGCCCGCCTTGCCCCCCCAATCTCGGCCCGGGCACCCGCGGCTCCCACCAGCGGCCGCCCGACTCCAGACTCCCCCGCGGCCACTCCAGCCAGGCGACGGAGGCATCGGC
>NW_015160859.1:714268-725067 GCF_001447785.1 Gekko japonicus | reverse complement strand
GAGTTTGAGGTGTGGAATGGAGTGTAGTCCAATCAGCTTCCATATGTAAATGACCTTGGAACGCTGGCCGGGACTGCACAAAGCAGCCAATGAATCCAGCCAGTGTCTTCCGAGTGGCAGTTTTTTCGGCCTAACACTAAAGGGGTCAATTTTAGAATTCTGGCACCCAAAACTCTTTTATAATAAGGGAGAGATGATCAATAAAGTGACCAGCCATGTCTGTGTTAGAATTTAATGGGCTCCCATATGTTAGCCTGTAAATTTCTGACAGCAAAATGCTGCGTTAATTTTCTTCCAGTTGACAACCAGTAATTAATCAGTACCATGCTTCTGCCCATAGCAGTAATATTAGACATGTTGGATCACTGTGGAAGAGACTTTCTTTATTAAGAGTTTTCACATAGTATCAGACTCCATGCACTTAGATAAATAAAACACCTTTTCTTCTTCAGTGAGGGAAAGTCATCCAGGAACTGGTTAGGTCACGCCTCTGCTCGCTCGATAGGCTATGCAAATTTGGAGGCTGTGGTGAAATGGCTAAAGCAGAGCCGTCTGAAACTGAATCCAGGAAAGTCAGAGGTTCTGTGGCTAGATGGGGGAGAGCCTCGATTGGGTTGCCAGCTTCCATCTCTTGAAGGTGTGCCCGTCACCAGCACAGACCATCAGGAGCCTAGGCATGACTTTGCCAGCCAGGCGTTTTTCCAACTTCACCAGGTTAGGCAGCTGGCTGCCTACCTGTCTCACCCCAACCTAGCCATGGTAATCCATGCAACTGTCACCTCCAGGCTGGACTACTGTAATTCCCTCTACGCGGGCCTGCCCTTGTGCCTGACCCAGAAGCTCCAACTGGTCCAAAATGCAGCTGCGCGTGTCCTTACTGGGGCCACTCGAACAGCACATATTCAGCCAGTTCAGGTTCAAGGTTATGGTTTTGGCCTTTAAGGCCCTTAGTGGTAAGGGACACACATACCTTCGGGATTGCCTCTCCCAGTATGCCCCTGGAAGAGCATTATGCTCAGGAGAAGACCGAGAGAAGACCAGCTGGCCTCAACCAGGGCCAGGGCTTTTTCAGCCCTTGCCCGTCTGGTTGAACGCTCTGCCAGAAGACATCCGTGCCCTGCGGGAGTTGTTACCTTTCTGCAGGGCATGCAAGGCAGAGATTTTCCTCTGGGTTTTCGGTTGAGGACAGCGACAAGGCTTTCTTGGCACTCTTACATAATTCCCTCATCCCTCGTAACCCTCCCCCCAGGCAGGCTGGGTAGTTGGTTTTCCCCTGCCATCTTATATACTATATTTAAGGTGTTTTTATTGACTGGTAACTGCTGGATTATTTTAACTTAGTTTTAAATTGAGATCTATATATTATTTTGTTGTAAGCCACCCTGAGCCCTTTTTCAGAGAAGGGCAGTCTAGTAAATCTAATTTAATAAATAAATATATATATACTAAAATTATAGTATTTTTAGGAAATTTTAGGAAATAGAAAACATATTAGGATAGGAAATGAGAGGGCATTAACATAGAGAAATCAACCCCCCCTTACATCATGGTGGGGCAAGATGCCATCCCTTCCTCAGAGCAGAAGGAATCCTCACAGAAAGTGCCAGTGTTCCTTTCTTGCTCTGAGGGGGAGGGCATCTTGACATTGGACATCCAAAAGCAGTTGTCTCCTATCACATCAGGTAGGAAAATCAGTCCACCTGCACCAATTGCTGTAGTACCCTCCTTCCAAAGACTGTGTCAGGGTCTGACGAAGATTGATAGAGATGACTACGTGGCCACCTTACAGATTTCCTCAATGGAAGCTTCAGCATCCAATGATGCATTAGTTTGCAGCACTATGAATGGAGTGAGTTGTTATGCCAGGTGGTGCCTGGAACTTGCTAGCTTGGGAAATGTGCGAGATACACTGCCTCATATATTGCTTTGCTGCTAGACTTTTTCTGTCCCTTGTTGGGTGAGCTCACTGAGACAGTCTGTTTTATGAATTGATGCTGTGCACTTGATGTAGATCCTTAGGGCTCTGCAAAGATCTCACGTGTGCTACTCCTTTTCTGTGGGTTGGGATGGTTTGGGCAGAATGAAGGTAGAGTGATAGGAGATACTGACCTTGGATCAAATGTTGTATCAGTTCTTAGGATCACTTGTCCTTGTGAAAACACACAGACCTTTCCTAGTAGATAGAGCTTCTGATTCCAAGACCCTTCTGGCCAAAATCACAGCTGTCAAAAACAGGACCTTCATTCTCAATCATTTTAGTGGAACTTCTCTGAGAGGTTCAAATGGAAGTTGAATGAGTGCTGACAGGACTACATATAGTCGTCACCAGAAGGAAATATGTGGAAAACTGGAGGGTTGACATAGGCTACTCCTTTGATAACCTAATGATGTGATTATGTCTGGATATTGAGGATCCATCAACCTGTGGCACCACTGTAGCCATATTTTGGTCAAGCATATTTTGGTCGACATCATTTTGTAGGGATTTGGTGTAATGCTGGCAAATAGGTCTGGGTGCTTCCATTTGCACTACCTAGCATACACCTTCCATGAAGAGTTATAAATCTTGATGTACTCTTCTAGAGGCTAGCATGGTGTGTGTAGAATAGTCTAGCCTTAAGGATCTTTACCTTTCAATTTCCATGCTAGGTATAGCCATGCTAGGTCTGGGTGCCACAATGGCCCTTGTTGAAGCATGTCCAATTCAAATCTGCCAAAGATCTTCTGTTGATAACCCCACTGACACTGAAAACCAGGGTTATATGGCCAGTTGGAGGCTATGCAGATCACGGTTGCTTTTTCTTGTCTTGGTTTCTTCAGCATCTTTGGTATTAGAAGAATAGGTGGAAAGGCATAAAGGAGGCCTGGTGGCCAGAGGAACAGTAGGACATCTGTTTGCTCTGCTTCTGCCATCTGGCACCTGAAGAACCTGGGCACGCGGTGATTGAGGTCTGACGTAAAGAGGTCTGCCACTGAGTTTCCAAGGTGTCTCAGAATCTGAAGGAAAATTTCCATCTTTTTTTAAAGTGAATTTTATTGAAAGATTTTTTTAAAAATCCAAGAAAAAATTAAGAAAAAGACAAAAGAAAGATTGGGGGGGGGGGAGAAGAAATATAAAGGAAACATTTTTGATTTTCTCTATGGCAAATATTGATATGATTAAAGAGTTCACACATGTTCTATCGTTATCAACATAAAACCTTTTTTCTATAATCTGTGAAGGTTTCCATCTTAAGAGACCATTAGTTGTTGTCCAGCTGCTGTCTGCCTAGCCAGTCCACTAGCACATTTTGCTGGTCCTTGATGTGCTCTGGTGATACAAAACTGAGATTCTGTTCTGACCAGCACATGATCTTTGCCATCTGTGCAGGGTTGAAGACTTGAACCTACCTTGCTTGTTTCGGCTTTCACTGAGATATTGACTTGATTGTTCCTGATCACGTCCTGGAAACCTGACTACAGCCAGTCTGGTTGACCTGATCTTGAGGATGTTGATGTTCCTCTTTGAACAGTTCAAGGTCCCTTGTGCGTGTCTTCCCTGACAGAGTGCCCCCCCCCACCTGTCAGGCTTGCATCTGTGAATACCTGGATTACATTGGGCTTGAAGTATTCCTTGCCCTTGGTCAGATTGGGTCCACCACATGAGGCCTTGTCAAAGAGGGTAGGTAAGAACTAAGGAAGTATCTGTTTTCTGAGGGATCTGCAGCTAGAAAAGTCTTAGGAACCACTGCAGAGGACAGGACTGAAACCTTACCAAAGGAACCAAGTCCAGGCAAGCGATCATTAGGCCTTGCAGTCTTTCTTGAGCCCTTAGTGATAATGACCTGGAATTTGCCATTTGTTTTTCCATGCCTGAGATTGTCTGGATCTTTTGTTGTAATCCCCAGGGGTTCTATCTGCTGTGATGGAATTAGATTGCTCTTGGTTGAATTGGTAAGGAACACATGGTGGGCTAGGCACTGAGTGGTGGAAGTGTCTGTGTGCACCTGTATTAGGCTTGGAGATCTGATCAGCAGGTTGTCCAGGTATAAATGAACATGGATTCCCTGATAACAGAGAACAACTATCAAGGTCACCATCACTTTGGCAAGAACACTCTTGGGGCTGTAGCTAGCCCAAAAGGTAGGACTTCGAATTGGCAATGTATGTAGGCAAATCTTAGGACCCTGTGGTGAGCTGAAAGAATGGGAATGTGGAGATATGCCTTGGTGAGGTCTGTGGAAGACATGAAGTTGTGTGGGTGAAGTGTTTCTGTGATAGGTCTGAGTAGGGATGAGCGTGAACCTAAAAAGGGCAGTTCAAAGTTCAGGGTGGCTCACGAACTGAATCCCAAATGGGTCCCCCCTGAACTGGTCTGGCAAGTTTGGTTCCCCCTTTCTCCCAGTCAGGAGGAAGGGGTGGGGATCACCTGGGAAGGGGCTTCATTTAACCCTTTGGTTTTGCTCCCTGCTGCTTTGGGGGGGGGGACAGGTTAAATGGCTGTGAGACGTTTCACTCTTCAAATTTTGGCTCGTGAGCCAGTTTGTGCCCATCCCTAGATCTGAGTGTCTCCATCCTGAAGTGTTTGTAGGCCATGAATATTTTTAAGTACTTTAAATCTAGACTCACCTTGTTTCTCTTGGGAACTGTGAAGAAAATCGAGTAAACCCCTGATGACGCTTCACGGTTAGGGACCTGTTCTGTTGCCTTAATGTTTATTAGGTAACTAATGGCTTCCATAGTCAGTAGGTTTGCTCCCTCTGTTTGGATTTTGGAGATAGGAGAAACCTGTCTGGTGGAAAGTATTTGAATTCTGTTGTGTATCCCATTTTTATTATGTGTATTATCCATTGGTCCACCTTGGAGAAACTCCCCTGGGGGAGGAAGTGGGCTAATCTTTCTCCTACTTGTAGAGATCTGGTATCGTGCTCTCTTTTGATGGGGCTTATTTCCTTTATTGGAATTAAAGGGCTGAGGTTGGTTCATTTTAGACTAGACATATCCTTGTCTGCTCTCCTGCCTGTTTCTGTTCCAGTTTGGGCATCTTTGGTTGGTCTCCCCTGAAGCGTGGCAAAGTATGCTGGCTTTGAAAGGAATGTGAAGGGTTCTGTCTTCTATCATCTCTCCTATATGCTCTTCTTATCCTTGGTTCCCAACAGAATGTTGTCCAGGATGCTAATATTAGCTTGGAATGGTCATCATCTTGCCATTCTCTGAGCTACAGTGTGTCTAGAGTGGCATCAGCTATAAATGTGACTGCTTTAAGAAGCTCACTGGCACCTTCCTTGGTCTTTTTGTTCTCTTCCAGAATCAGCTGAATTAGCTTTCTAGCCCAAATGAATGAAGCTCTCATGAGGAGAGGTGATATGGCTGATGCAAGGGCTCAGGCCTCCTGGGATTTTCTGAGATTATAATCTGATTTACAGTACAGCTGGTCACATAGGGATCTGTCCCCATCTTCAGTAACCAAGCATCCTGAGCGGAGACCTATGACAGGAGCATCTGCTGATAGAACCTGTAAAGAGATAGCGTTGTTAGGCAAAGAATAAAACCTTTTTGCTAAGCCCAAATTCTGTTTATTAGAAAGAGAGTTTGCCCATACCTCTTTCATTTGGGTCTCAAAGAATTATGGGAATGGCACTACTTTTTCCGTACTAGGTTATCTGGGGGGGGGGGGGGGGGACTCCTTGTTCCTTTTGGTTCAGCTTTAGGATTGGTCTCTTCTCTCAGATCCCACAGAAACTGGGGAAGATCTAGTTCCATAATAGTCCCTTTGGGACTGTCATCTCCTCAGACATTTCCCCTTCTTCCTTTTTGGAAGAAATGTTTACTCCTATGAGGAGGGGGCTGGGTCACTGTGAGAAGGGGGGGCTGTGCACTACCATTTTTTGTGTGTGTGCCACTGTAGCCAGAACTAGTGCCCTGCAACCTGTCCCCTGTCTGAGGAATCTTCCTTGCTTCTCCATCTCAACCACGGGTGTCAAACCTATGGCCCATGGGCCAGAACCAGCCTGCTCAGGACTTTAATCCGGCCTATGAGTGGGGCTCTCTTCTCCCCCCACCCTGCCTGTACTCACCCTTCTGAGCTTGAGGTGCTTCTGAGTGCAGGGAGCAGAGGGCGGGACTGCCAAACCTCCCAGCTCACTTGGCCTTCGAGTGTGTTTCTCTCTATCTCTCAGCCACTGCTCCCAGCCTCCATCATCTTTTTTACAGGTAGGGGCCTCGGGGCATCTTCTGCTGTGATCCTTGTGTTTCTTGTTGTTTTATTTTAAAAACTGCATTTGCAAATCCCACAATTTCACCACCTTTCTATTTTAGGCAGGCATCTTTTAAGGGTAGGAGGAAAGTTTGGTACCAACCACAGTTAAAATATAGAGTTCTACAAACCCAAGGAACTCCAGTTTTGCAGAGAAATATTAGTTTTAACACACACCCTCCAAATGTGGGGCTCCAGTAGAATAGCAGAACAAGTGCTGAAGAGGACAACCAAATTTATTATTATGTCAAATTACCCTGTAAAAAAACTTGAGAACCTGGAGAGCCACTCCCACTCTTGAGTAGAGGGGGGGAAGAAGCTTGCAGTGCTCAGCCATTTCATGCTTTCCCCTGCGTCCTAGGCTCAGAGCATTTATATTTTTAGTTTCTGCTGTGATCCTTGTGCCTCTTCTTGATGTTTTATTTTAAAAATTGTATTACCAGGTCCCAGTATTTTCCTGCCATTCTATTTTAGGCAGGCGTATTTTAAGAGCGGGGTGATGGTGGTTTGGGACCAACCACAGTTGAAATATTAGTTTTAACACATACCCCTCCTAATGTGAGACTGCAATGGAATATCTTCGCTACCTGACATTACATTTTATGACACATATGGCCCGGCCCAACAAAGTCCCATTTTTGTCAGATCCGGCCCTCATAACAAATGAGTTCGACACCCCTGATCTAAACAATCCATAGGAAGCAGGGTGTGTGTGTGATATGGAGGATGATCTTCAAATAAATCTTTTCTGGCTCCCTTGTGGGGAAAGTGTGGCTTGCTCTTGTAGGGACCAGAATTCCTTCAACATTCCATGGGGAAATCAACTTGCTATCTCTGGGGGGCATCCAGAAAATGGGGATTGGTAGGAAGGAAAGGCATCTCTGCTTTTCTATATGTTGGTGCTCTGTCTCTCTGACTGTTCCACTGCAGCCATGAGTGGTGAACCCAAGTATTTGCTATTTTTATTGGCATAGAGGATCTTCCTACCAGAACTGGCAGCTATTGAGGCATTCTCCAAGGTGTGGTTGAATTATGTGGCATTCTTTTCTTGCAACCTCTGTTTGTGTGCCGTTGGTTGTTCTTCTGCAGGTCTGAGCCTGCTCAATCACACCAGGGGTAGTCCCTTCGTCAGTTTGGTGTAGTGGTTAAGTGTGCGGACTCTAATCTGGGAGAGCCGGGTTTGAGTCTCCACTCCTCCACTTGCACCTGGTCAGATGACCTTGGGCAAGCCGTAGTTCTGATAAGAGCTGTTCTTGAAAAAGAGCAGTTTCTGTCAAGAGTTCTCTGAGCCCCGCCTACCTCACAGGCAATGTTACCTTTAAGCTGTGGAGTCTTGTGAGCAAAAATTCTACCTTGTGAGCTACTGACATTAGAGTTGTGAGTGAGCGATTTGGCTACTGCATAAACTAGTTTGCTCTGGAGCCCTCCTTCCTGAGCTGAGACAAAAATCTGTGAGCCGGAGGCTAAAAAACTGTGAGCTGGCTCATACTAACTCAGCTTAGAGGGAACACTGCTCACAGGGTGTCTGTTGTGGGGAGGGGAAGGGAAAGGAGTTTGTAAGCTGCTCTGAGACACCTTTGGGTAGTGAAGGGTGGGGTATAAATCCAATCTCCTCTTCATCTTATTTTTGGGAGGACAAAGGGGTCCCCGTCTTCCTTGGAAATGAAGCTGTCTGAAGCTTAGTTGAAGTTCTCCATTGCCTTAGCCACTTCACCTTCAGAAGGGGGGGGGGTGATGAGAAGCAGGCCAAAATGAGGAATTGAGGTATATAAAGAAATGAGAAGACATGTATAACAGCATAGTAATAGTAGTATTAAGTGCCTTTTGCAGAGTTGTAGGTGCCTCACTGAGCAGTTCCTGCAAAAGCCTCTTCTCCTTAATGAGGCAGGAGCAGGACATGAACTGAGGAAAGTGGGTGACTGCCCAAGAGACAGGAAGTCTGGAAGAATTTTAGTCCTGCCTCTTTGATGGACAGATGGGAATCACCCATGTCAAGATGCCTTCCCCCTCAGAGTGATAAAGATGCTTTCTGCTTGGTTTGGAAATATTTTATGGTTTTTCTTGAGTGAAGTAACTGATTTTCTTAACACTGAAAGGAATTAGTAGGTCATAGCCACATTGAATTTATTGGTAATGTTTTTTCCACCCATATATAGGAACCCTGGTGATGTTCTTGAAACATTTAATTTCTTGGAAAATGCAGATGATAGTGATGAAGAAGAAGAGAGTGACATGATTGAAGATATTGCAGAAGGAAAAGAAAAACATCGGATAAATAAAAAACACAAAGTAAAAATAAGTTTGAATTACTTTTTATTGAAAAATATCCAGTACTGTTGATTTGTTGTCAGGTGGGACCTGTGAATCTTTCAGTCTTCAGCTCATGAGTCAGAATGCTCAGGTGGATAGCGGAATGCCATCTGTTGTGTCACAAACTCTTACATAGCTACCATTTTTACTGTTTTTTGGCAGGACCTGTTGCTAGTGCAGATGCATAGAGAGCAAGGATGCTTGCCTCTTTGCACATACTCAGCAGGGTGACAACATGGAGAGGATTCCTTTTTACACAGGCAGGATCAACCACTATCCCTTTTTCCTTCTCATCAGTTCTTTGCATAAACTGTCATGGCCACATCCACCAGTATTTCAGTGCTTGGTGTCTTCGGACAGCGCTGGCTCTTCGGCTTTGTAACGGAGATGAGCACCGCAACCCTAGAGTTGGACTCGACTGGCTTTCGAGCAAGGGGACCTTTACCTTTACCTTTTATGTAGCCCTACTGACAAAGTGGCTATAATTCAGGCCCTTGTCTTCCTCTCACATGACTTCTGGTCATGTGTTCACTGTTAATGGTGGGTCCTATGTTGCCACCTGGATATTAAAGGTAGGCCCCGGATTTGGAAAGATGAACACCACTGAATTAATGCATAGTTTTGTTTTCACTATGTGGGTATTATTTTTTGTACAGTCACTATGCAGATAGATTTTTTTTGAGTAAACATTTCTGCACCTGCACCTTCAGAGACAACTGAAAATGACTTGAAATATGTTAATAAATTAACTCAAATGGTTGGCCGCAATATGAAGCCAATGTCAGAAAAATAATTTGTGTTTTAGGTTTCACGTATGGAGGAGGTTTATATAAAATTTAGAGGTTTGGCTCACCTGCTGTTGATTAAAACTCCAGATTCCCCCCATTTTCTCTCAGGTTTTCTACATCATTCAGCCAAGTATCTGTTGAGATAGTATTCTTGGACAAAGTAGAGCCAGCGTGGTGTAATGGTTAAAAGCGATGGACTCAAAACTGGGTTTGTTTCTTCACTCCTCCACATGATGCCTGCTGGGTGACCTTGAGTCAGTCACAGGTCTCTCAGTACTCTCTCAGCCCCACCTACTTCACAAGGTGTCTGTTGAGGGAAGAGGAAGGGAAAGGAGATTGTAAGCCATTTTGAGACTCCTTAGGGTAGAGAAAGGTAAAGGTTTCCTTGCTCGAAAGCCATTCGAATCCGACTCATCTCTGTTTCATAGCCGAAGAGCCAGCACTGTCCAAAGACGTTTCCGTGGTCATGTGGCTGGCATGACTAAACACCAAGGTGCACGGAACGCTGTTACCTTCCCACCGAAGTGGTACCTACTTATCTACTTGCAGTTTCTTGCTTTCGAACTGCTAGGTTGGCAGGAGCTGGAACTAGAGACAGGAGCTCACTTCATCATGCGGCACCTGGGTCTCGAACTGCTGAACTACTGACCTTCCACAGCCTGCAGTTCAGCGTCTTAACCACTTGAGCCACCATATAAAACCCAACTCTTCTTCTAGAAATGTTTCTTACAGATGTTTACTTTCTTTATAATACTCTGCAAAGTACTTGAGTAGCAAATATATGATTTTATTTGAAGAACAATGATGAACTGTTTGTGTTGTCATGGGGAAACTGAATATTTTGGTAGTGTCAAGATGCTGGAATAAAGAACACCTTAAAGGATACCCTTTACCAGTTTGCTTACTGTGAAAGTAAATCTTAAGTACAATATTGTAGAAACTCACTGTTAAAATGTGTTTTTATCTATCTGCCTTAAGTATGAAAGGTATACAACTATATCTGTGACAAGTTCTAGTTGTTTAGCATGGCTCATAGTATGCTGGAACCTTTTTTCTTTTGTTTCAGATACTTTTCAAATTGGTGGTCTAGTGACTCCCTTCAGCAAATTCCTTCTCCAAAGGAGAAAGATGACTCAGAAGGGAGTCATAGGATTCAACCTGTTGTTATTGATGGGTTTGTAATCAAAGGATGTTTTTTGCTAAATGAGAAATCCTCCCTTCAGAGGAGAGTTCCACATTTACCAGAAAGGAATCCTTGGATAAAGCCCTATATGCTTTTTGGTTCTGTTAGGAAAACTGGCTCTGTAAGCAATTACTGGTTATTAGAACTATTAAGTATGCAGATTGCTCATGGATATTATTATTGGTGTACAGGATTGATTGTCAGTGTGTTTAGATTTCATGAAGTAAATACTGCTGTAGTATCCTGATTACTTAATTGTGGATATGCAGATGTAGGCTGATAT
>NW_015160859.1:686235-714212 GCF_001447785.1 Gekko japonicus | reverse complement strand
ACTCTTGGCAAATTTGGTGTGCTACCTTGACATTTTTTATTGTAGATTTGACATAAAACTGTATTTCATATATCAAGATGGATAAGAGGATATTTGTACGCAGTATGTAAATCTTGGAGGGGGAGGAGGTGTGCTGTCTGTATAAAATTGTGCCATATTGTCCTTTAATGTTGGTTCTGTCACAATCCCCTTGTAGATTGGAAATGAAGGGCTAGCTGCTGATCTTACAGATGACCCTGACACAGAAGAAGCATTGAAAGAATTTGATTTCTTAGTAACGGCAGAAGATGGAGAGGGAGCTGGAGAGGCACGGAGCTCAGGGGATGGGACAGAATGGGGTAAGAGGATCAAATGAACGTTGGTTAAGTAACCCTTCTACTATAAATGTATAATAGTTCATGTATCTACTAAAACCAAAAACAGTGTAGTATTCGTGGTGTTCAAAAGCTAAAAATAAGAAAGAAAATAGAACAATAGGCTTTATAGTATTTAATGACATAAATAGAATTCAGATTGAGGTATGCTATCTATTTTGTTTTATGTCTTCCTTACTATGAGTGCTGTTTCTTAGGGTAAAATTCTAGGCACAAATTAAACTCCAAAATGCTATGGTAAATGTTTTTATTTCTTCTGCGTTCTGCTGTTTAATTTCTTGCTTAAAGAATTCATAGAATTTGTCATTCTACCATCAGAATTCCTCTCTGCCCTCCCAAGCAATTTGTGTGTGTGTGTGTGTATACATCACTAATTTTGTGTTTTAAGAAAATAATACTAGACATGTTGAAAACCAAGTTCATTTGTTTTTGGTGAAATTGCCAGCTGTTCAAAATGATTTCATTTTTGCCCAAAATATATTGAAATATGTGATTATGTAAAAACTAATATTTTAGGATGTAGTGAAAAACACACTTACCTGGAAATTCCATTGAAATGGGATAGGGCTGTGTTCGGAATTAAGGTAGTAAGGATGGCTGTTGTAAATAACATATTTTGTCTAACATTTAATATATCTGTACCTGGCCTTCTACGAAGGAATTAGGGCCAACTTAAAAAGGAACAAAACATTAAAAATACCAATTTAAAACAAGCTACACATCACAAAACAGCCCAAACCTTTAAAACTTCAGCTGTCTAGAAAGCTAGCAGTAACAGCCATAAATACTAAACAGGAGCAAGTCATTGGCATTAAAAGTATAAACACCAACTTCACCAGAGATGTAGTGGGGGAAAGGAAAAATAGATTTTTAAAAAAGAAACATGGACAGTTAAGTCCAGTCCCCCTCAAAGGTCTTCTGAAAGAGAACTGTCTATGCTGTCCTCTGACAGGTCAGCAATGAGGGGATTGAAGTGAGCCTCTTGGGGCAGGAGATTCTGTTGTATAGAGCCTCAATGAGAAAAAAGCATACTCTACACTACCCACCAGTCTCACCTAGCTCACTCCAGGCAGGCAGATGGAAAAGTGTAGTCTTGGTTGATTTAAGCTACGGGCAGTTCCTTTTAGGGCTTTAAAAGACAACTCAAGCATAGTGGAAAGGCTGCATTGCTGACTGCTGCAGTTATGGAGGGCTAGCCTTCTGGTGATCTGATTCCTTTTTTGGTGATGCTTACTTGGCCCTTTATTTATTTATTAGATTTTTATCCCACCCTTCCAGCCAAGGCCCGCTCAGGGCGGCTTACATAAAATCAGTACATAATTTACAATTTAGAGCTGGAAGGATGTATTGCTTGTTACACAGCACTGTTACACTGATTGTGCACACTGCACATCACATTTGGGGTTTCTCCTAATTGCTACTTCATTGTGTTCGAAAGTAGAGCTGATGTGCATGTTGAAATTTGCTCCTTCACATGGGTTGGTTTATCTAGATTGGAGCTGTGAACACTTTTTAAAGCAGCAGCAAAGCAGTATGATTTTACTTCTTGAATTGATGTTCATATAACAAATTTTGTGTCCAGTGGCACCTTTAAGACCAACAAAGGTTCTTAAAGTTGGAGCTCTCCAAATTGCTGCTGTTTAGATAGCTCAGAAGTTGACTGCTATGAAATTTAGTAGTTTACAACTGATACTGCTGATTCCAAAATTTCATAGGGCTGTGATTGGATATTAATGTTGAAGAAAATAATGGAACAAGTATTAGGCCAAATACATCCTTATGTGATGCATACTGAACAGAATTAGTCAATTATATACTGTTTTAGACACATGTGCCCCTATTTTTATAATATGTCCACATACCAGCATTCTCTCTCTTTATCAAATAGGATCTGATATTTTTACCTACCAGCTGAATATACCAGGCTCATTGCTGCTTCTTTTGAGTTTACTTAAATCTGTACTTGGCATTCTTTGATTTTTTTCAAATTCCACAAAGTAAACAAAATATCTGTTAATTAGTGAAATTGCCCTTTCCTAATTCAGCAGGATGCAGGAGAGATTATTAAAATTAATTAGGAGGAGCTTTTCCATCACAGTTTAACTTTTGTCTGTTAGGTAAAAGATGTGGCTGATTTCATGAAATTTGCAGTTATACTGTTAAGTATAAGAGAGAACCCTCTGCTCACCTGTGTGAGAAACCAGGGCACATGGGCTGCTCTGCTGAGGGGAAAACTCATGTCAGCAGCTGGCCTGGCATAGTTGTATTGGTGGTGAATGAAGAATCTCATGACAGCGGGAGAGCTGGTGGTGCTGTAAAATAATTCACTCTGATGAGGTGGCAAGGGATGAGATCACTTGACTTCAGTCCAGCCTTGTCTGCCAATCAGTGATGGCTACAATAATAGGCTTCATTCTGGAATACCTAGAATAAAGAGGAGTTTGTTGTCCCATCCAAATCAGTATGAAAATATTCAGTTAAGTCTATTTCTTGGAATTCTTATTTGCTGTTATCAGATTACTTTCTTTCCTTTCTGATTTCTTCAAAATAAAGTTCTAGTTATATGTGAAAAGTAATGGAAGCAAGTAAGAAAGTGCTACTGTTCCCCTATGACTTGTCGTTTTACAAGGCAGCAACGTATATATTTAGCTAATTGTTGCTTTGTAAGTCTTGCTTAATGGGAACTGTAGCACTTTTCACTTGCTTCCGTTACTTTTCTGGATTTTCCTTCCCACCTTAATGATCTTTTCACCTTTCTTCTGTACTTCAGTTAACAAGCTATATACCCATACAGCACTTCACAGTTTAAATTTGGGATTAGGGCCCCTCATAGGAATTGATTTGAAAACAGCTACATCTCATTTTTGTTGAACTTGAGGGAAACTGCAGTGTACGGAATAATTATAAAAATGTTTACTGCTCTTCAGAAGAGTCGGCAAGATTGAAATGTCATACTATTGGGAAAATGTCAGTGGTTCTTATACAGCTTGTTCTCTCCGAGAGGTGAGAAATAACACATTGATAGTGGTCTTGGCATACCCAAGTTTTACTTATATGCTAATTATCCATTTGGGTGCTTTAATGTATGAATAGAGTTATGGTAACAGGTTTAGTGATGCTTACTTTATAACTTGTTACTTGCTTGGTCACTTTTAGTAAATAAAAATTGTCCCCATGTGACCAATGATGCATCATTATGGTGTTATGTAGTGGTCAGAGTGCTGGATAGGATCAGGGAGACCCAGGTTCAAATCCCCACTCTGCCATGCAATTTTGCTGGGTGATATTGGGCCAGTTACCCACTCTCAGCATAATTTACAGGGTTGCTGTGAGGATAAAATGGAGGAAAGAACAGTGCAAGTTGCTTTGGATCCCCACTGGGGAGAAAGGTACGTTTTAAATGAAGTTAATAAATATAGAGCCATATTTGCAACTGCCAGAGTGATGCCTTTTGATTGCACTGTTAGGATTATGTTGCACTTATAGCTAGTTCAGTTTTCATTCTAGCTTTAAATAGTACTAGTTTTAAGGCTAAAATGGAGAGAAGTCCTCTGTGTCCCCATTTGGGACATGAGTTTGGGATAGAGGCATTTGTCTGTGTATTAGGTTAGCAGGAGGAAGGATAGAAATTATTATTTATGACTCTGTATTAGTGGTTACTGGGGTGTGCAAAAAAAATCAGTATTTTTTGGGTTCGAGTGTGTTGAAACCGAAAAATATCATTATTTCCTGATTTCCCCAAATTATTTGGGAAATAATCGGGATTGCTGAATTTATTTGGCTCCATTATACCCAATGGGGACTGTCCCCATAGGGTATAATGGAGGATTTAAATTTTAAATGCTTGCTGAGTTCACTCTCCAAGTCATGCCATGGTGGCGATGCAACTCTGTGAGTAAAGTCAGCAAGCATTTAAAGTTTAAATTCCTTTTGAGCTCACTCACCAAGTCGCGCTGCCACAGCAGTGTGACTCAGCAAGTGAACTGAACTCAGAAGGCATTTAAAGAAACCATGGTCTGTTTAAATGCTTTCTAAATGCATCTGAATACAAGCTGGTTAATATTGGCTTTTATTCTGGCGCAGCTACTTCAGTAGCTGAGTACAGATCTCTAATTTGTATTCGACTGAATAAGTACCCCAAAATTACAGATAAGCTATTTTTCGGATATTTATTTGGCTTGGTATATACCGAGTGCACACCCCTAGTTGTTACAATGCTGGTTTTATGTTTAAAAATAATCCGTTCTGTTCAGCCCGTTGTAAATTCACAGTCTTCTTCTATTAAAACATGATTCACAGCTAAAACACAGTTAAAACATGATTCACAGCTGGCCATGGGATTTTCTTCACAGAACTCCCATGGCCAGCTGTGAATATGCAAAGTTTCACACATTCAGACCTTTTCATACCCTTTTTCTGGATCATCATCATATTTAATGGTTGATCTCTAGATGAAGAGAAACAGAGAGGCTTAGCTTGTCCTTTTGAACCAGAAATTATGCTGTATAATTCGATAGTGGGATGGGTATTACAAACCCTTGGGGTGGCTCTTGGAGTAAGGGGGGGGGGTCCTATGTTTCCTTCTTCTGCCATCTTATTTTTACAAAGAAGAGGCAGAGTGAACAGAATGGAGCCAAATCTTATATCAGAGGGTCAGAATGGTCTCCCATTCAACTATTTGCAGGATTTCCCAGTTAATGAGGTAGCTTGTCCCTGCAGGGGAAGGGAGTATTTGCTATAGGAATTTTTCTGGAGATGCAAACTGTGTGAACAAGTGCACAATTGAATGCAATCAGTTAAAAATGTGTTGCTTAGAACAGAAATCAAATACCATCAATTTCTTATATATGTTATATCAAGAAGACTGCTGACTAGAAGAACAGCTTTTTTGGAAATATTTTCAAAGTTGCAGCCCAGTTTTATGCAAGCTTGTAGCACTCCCTCATTTCAACAGGCTTACTCCTAAGTAAGTGGGCACAGGACTTCAGGTACAGTTTTAAAAAAGAGTTTCTTGAGTCATGCTTACTAGCAAGTACACTAAAATATTCATCATATTTTCAAAGCATCTGTCCATGATATTGCTATTCAAGTGTCTGGTTTGTACTGTAACCTTTACTGAATTAAGGGTGCTTAAATTTATTTAAAATTACGAACATTGTACCTAAGGATATTTCATGCAAGACCTACTGTTTTCAGTGGAACTTCCATGTAATGTGTTTATGATCTGGCGTGAATTCCCACCACTACAGTTTTTGGCAGACCAACCCTCCTGCCATTGTTTCCCCCCAAAAAACAGTAATGGGTTCTTGGGATGTGGCGCAGGGTTTGTAGACTTTGAGTTCATGCTCTTTTAAAAATAAAAACATGAAAAAGAAGAAGGCAAACAAATATAAGCCTGAAGAAGTTTAAGGGTATGCCAAACTGTCTTGACTTGCATCTATATTTTCAATAATCTAATAGACTTACCCTTTAAGTTGTGTTGTATCTTGGTCTGTTTCTATAGCTACTAGATTTTACTGCATGTAGAATAAAGTGGAAGAGAATGCATGGTGGTTTTGTAAACAAAATGATGCTGACACTTATTTCAGTTTGCACTTTAATGAATGATATTGCATGAGCTATATTTATTTGCTTGTTAAATGCTGGCTGGATAATTTTTAATACTGTCTTACTAAAGATGCAGTAATTTCATGCACTAAAGTCAAACCGTTAATTCTTTTATTTCTGTGAATAGAAAGTAATCAAAACGTTTTCATTGTTGACAAATTATCCTAATGAAAGGGTATGAAAAAGATATGACCAAAATTGGAAGTGTTTTACAAAACAAGAACTGAAACTGCACCTTTAAAATGCTGAAATGTAATTGAATAACACTTTTTATTTTAATGATTAACCTGTAACACTCACAGCAGCTTGCATTGCCAATTGCTGATTATTTTTCTTTCAATAATATGCTGCATGTAGACAAAGATGACCTGTCCCCAACTGCTGAGGTTTGGGATGTAGACCAGGGACTAATAAGTAAACTGAAGGAACAATACAAGAAGGAACGAAAGGGGAAGAAAGGGGTAAAGAGTAAGTGCAGATTCTGAATCTTGACACAACTCTGAATCCATGTGGAAGACAGTTGTTTTTTAAAACATGTTTTTGTTTTTTTCATTTTAACACTTTGCAGGCTTGGGGGCAACTAACTTTAACTTTCCATTGATAAATTGGCAAATCAAAATTTCATCTGCAGTTGAATTTTAAATTTGGACCTTGCAGGTGGCAGCAAGAGGTAAAGAAAAAATTATGCTGCTTCACTATCACCTAGGAATACATTATAAAGATGATGAGGACTTAAAATCTGAGCTAAATACAAATGAATAGTATTGTTTCTGACTTTGATCAACTTTGCCAAATTTTAATAAAATTGTTTTTTTTAAAGCTCCGATTAGAAAAGTTTTTTCGTAAATGCCAAAGATATCAGCCAGTGGGGGGGGTCCACAGACTTTGGGCTGGCTTACTAACTATTGCCTTGTAGTCACCATTAAATTTTCATCTCAAAGTCTGTGCATGGCAGAGGACTAGGGAGGGCCTGTACCTTGTTTCTCTCCTTGCTACTCTTGTCATATACAAACGTCCTGTACCAAGTGAAACAAGACCTAGCTAGCCTTGCTCTCAGGTCTTCTACTGTTTGCATAGGGCATGGGGAGTGCCAAGGATTTTTCATATGGACGATTGGGCAGGGGGGCAGGGAGGAATAGGTTTTGTTTGACTCTTTATGGAAGGCAGAAGCAATACTTTTCTCTCATGCAGGGGTTCTGCACAGCCACTGTGAACTGAGAGTCTGACTTCTGTGCTGAGTTCTATGCAATTCATGCAGAACTGAGGGCGGGGGGTGGGGGCTGGTATTGGTGTCCTTATGACTACTTTTGTGGAGCCATGACTTGACTTGAAACCTAATTTTAAAGCTTAATTTTGATTTACGCACTTGAATTTTTAATTACATGCTTGATTCACACTTCTTAATACACAGTCATCTTTTAAATTATTCTTGTCCTTTTTGTACAGTATCATTCTCAAATTTCATGGGGCTAAGAGGAAGATATTTGCTTAATGTTTAGTGAAATTAATTTTCTGTGAAATGGTGAAATGGATATGTTCTGTCAGAACATTTAATTGTTAGTGCCAGATGAAGTTGTTGTTGCTACTCATTGCTATCTCCTGTCCTTGACCACCATCTTTATTCTTTTTGCTATTCATTTTGACCCTTGTGTGGCCACTCTAGTGTGTCCTCCCCTTTAAAAAAAAAAACTCAGGCTCACACTAGAAGTTGCACAGTAGGGGTGCATGGCAGCGGCTAGCAATTAGAGACTCATAACATGACATTGTGCTCAGTATTTCTTCACTTCCACAAGCAGCAGCCTGTGAAGTAGAGTAAGGTCAGGGATGTATGGTAACATCATATCATATATTATTTCATGTTTCCCTTAAAGTTTATACAGGGTGCTTGTTCTCAAAGCACTCATGGCAATCCTATGCAGAATTTCTCCAGACTAAATTCCTTTGTTCAGTGGGCTTGGACGGAAGAAATTCCATGTTGGATTGCATTGGTAGTCATGGTTCAGATAACAATGTGTGAATGAATCTGGGGGATTATGCACTTCCCCTCTCCCTCCCCTTAAAGATTTCTGCGTTTACGGTAAACAAAGTTTGCTGTTTCACATGTACTGGCAAACTGTGGTTTGTGCTTGTCCTGCAGACTTGAATTCCAGAATGATTTGTTCCCAGTGTGGAATCTAGTTTGCCACAGATCCAGAAATAACTTATGAACACACACATGTCTTATACCAAGTCAGATCATTGATCCATCAAAGTCAGTACTGTCTATTCAGTACTAGCAGCAGCTCTAGGGTGTCTCAGGTAGTGATCTTTCAGATCATCTGCTGCCTGATTAATTTCACTGGAGATATCTTGGGTTGCACCTGGGGCGTTCTTCATGCAAAGCAAATGCTATTCCACTGAGCCACAGTCCCTTATCTTGCTGCACATTAAGGAGAGGCGAAGACATAGTGAGCATACAATCTCAAGAATCCTCCAGGCTGACTCATCTAGCAGGAAACCTTGTTTTGCTTTATTGTGTGAATCACATCTTTTAGAAGGGTGTATATGTTTTCAGGGAAAGAGAGATTCCAGTAGCAAGTAGAGTGAAAACCACTACCCAAAGCAGTGGTTTAGCATTATAGCTTTCAATACCTATGCTGATTGTGGAAGCTGAAGAGCAGCAAAGGTTCATATGGGAGTTTCTGGCCACATAGGCTATTAGGGCCCCAGTTGCAAGTTGCCATGTGCGAAGGTTCTGTGCACTTGCTTGCTGCAATAGATGACTGTTAGTGAATTGGAGGGCATGGAAGCAGTGTAAGATTAGAATAGGGTATGGATTTAAAAATCTTGAGGGAGGTTGCCTTGAAGAGACGCTTGGATAAACATTAGAAGTAGGTTTGAAAGAGCAGAGACTTAATTGTAGTATATGTACTTTGTCTGTAGATTTGACATTTTGGACATCGGTAGGTTTACTTCCTAGTATCCAAGGGCTCAGATGTATGGCAGTAACAGGAAATGTTTTGCTATCTGTTTTAAAAAACACTTAATGTTTGTCTGGCTTTGTGTGTAAATTCATTTGAATAGATTAATGCATTTTTAAAAATAGTGTTGCACGTTCTTGTTGTTACTTGCCTAACCCTATTCTGAAGTTGTTTTCTGAATTAGTCTTTTCTACCACACTAGGGAATGCTCTTAGTCCACTATAGAGCTCTACCTTATGCTGACAGTATTTAGGTATTGGTTGTAAATTAGCTGGATTTGAAGTCTGTAGCTTAGATCCAGCACAGTGTTTCCGGAGTGGAAGGATGTCTACCCACAGAGTGGAACTGTCTTGATTCCTTCCTTCCACTGTAGTCCAAAGTCTACCCCCCTCCCCCAATGCAGCTCCCTCTTCCCTAGGAGCAGCAGGAAGGGGGAAGCAAGGAAGTCAAGGAATCGCTGAGCTGGATCCAAATCTGTTTTGCATTAGACTCGCCATATAAATCTAAACTCTTACAAGCTATGTAAGATTTATTTTACTTTTTTACTGGAAATCTATCAGTTTAGAAATAAAATGTAGATGAGTAGAAATGTTTATTGGAGGTGAATATATGTGATGAAATATAGAGAAAATTGGACATGGTACAGTTACTTTGGAAGGCAAAAAAATGTAGAAGGGAAGGTTTGGCAAGATTTTTGGTGGGTAGAACAGCTAGCTGATAAAATCTCTGCATTGGTCCCTGAAAATCAACTTCCCTGTTTGTTAACATTCCCGTGACATTGAACTATCAGCATAACCGACCAGCTTAGCAAATGCTTAACATTTAGAGCAAAATGAATGCATTCCTAAAATGTATCTTTTCATTACTGAAAAAATATTTTATTTAAAATAAGTATTGTCTTCCCCCCCAGAATAAAGCAGCTAAACATGCAAAATAAAATATCATAATTGATAACAATTTCAGAGAACATTTAAACATATCACATTTTTCAAAGTAAAGAGTATCTAGTACATTATACAAAATCTCAAGTCTCATTTATAAACCACAGCAATTTGAGTTGCTAACTAGGAATACCCTAATCTTTGGAGTCTTCATTCTCTTCCCTGGCTTCGCATCCTACTACATTCATACCTAATGCTAGCAGACAAAGTAAAATTAAAACTGCAGTCTTAGCAACAGGAGTGTGATTTACCATTCAGTACTCAACCCATTCAGCTCTTTCCCTTTGATAACAGTTTCCACAATTGTGTATATGCATGCTGTTTCTTGACTGAAAGCCAAAACTGCCAGCTGCCAGAACTCTTCCAGCTCTGTAACTGGAGGGTCACAGTCCTGTTTTATGGTTACTACAGGTTCTAGTTTTAATAGGACAGACACTGCTAGCAGAGGTTTATATTCATTCTTATATTAAGATCTGTGGTCTGCAGGGTATTGCATTATAGTTCTCTTTTGACTCTCAAGCTATTAGAGTAAGTTTGTGATTGCCTTTCATCCCCCTGTCCCAAACTCATCATAATAGCACTCAGGAGTATTGTCTTTTCCCAGTTCTGTACTGTCCAATATTTTCTCTTTGTAGGTTTGAATAAATAGTACCTGATTATCTGGAATAGTTACCTAAATGCACAAAGGTGACAGAAGCTTTTATATTTGGTAGAACTGATAAGTATTGTACATGGCTGTGGCTTGGTTAGTTTAAAATATTTGTTTTAGTAAATAAAAAATAATTTCTTATTTATACTTAGAATAGGGTGTGTGTAGTGCTCCCCTCCCTGAAGGCTTGTTTCAAAACAGAAGTAGTAGAACCAGTGCAGAGATGTTCTTTGTTTACAATCCCAGTAGTGGTGAGGCTCCAGAGAGTCTGATGGTACATGAAACAATTATAGTGCTAAGGCTAAATAGCCTGTAGCCATCTAGAAAGGCTTTATGATAGGCATACATAGAAATAAAATACTATATATGATGGTAATAGGACATTTCTCTGTCCTCGCATAGGCCATATTGGGCACAGAAGTCTTCACTACTTCAGGTCTAGAACTGCATCTTAAGCATTGTATACAAATACTGACATTCCAGACGTTATTCAAGGAATTGTTCCTTCCTTGCTCGATATTGCCTTTTGACTCCTACCAGCACGATAACATCTTAATTTAGTCCAGAAAGTCTTACCCTTTTACTGACTGAACTTAAGTCCAAATGGAAGTGCAATTTTCGTTACTAAAAATGAGTGAGCCCTGGAGAACACTACATATCACAGTAGGGACTCCTTGCAATTGGCAAGGGAGGTTAGATAGTTTCAGTTCATGCTAGAGCTTCTGCAATGGCAGTTCAGTCTTTTGGGATGAGCTACTTAAAGAAGTGAAGAAAGTGTCATCTCCGGTAATCTTTAGGAAAAACTAATTATTATTTTATTTTAAAGGGGCCTTTGGAAATTGGCACGTTGTGATGATTGCTTGAATCTGTTTTTGGCTTTAATGTTTATTATTTGTACATCTGGAAACTGCTTTGCGTATATTACAGAAAAGCAGTCTATAAATATTTAAAATAAATATTCATTCTTCTTGTTAGAACGTGGTGTTTGGGCATTTTTATACAACCAAATAATATAAAAAATGTCACATACTATCCAAGTTATTACTTCAGTTGGGCAACACACCTTGCACCAGTGGTCAGCCAAATGCCATAAGAACATTTGGAGGTAAGGCTAGATTGTCAAGCCACCTGCCAGTAGAGGAATATTTTTCAGGGTTGAGGCTTCATGGTAGAATCCTTATCTGGAAAATTATCTTTGGTGGCTGAATCCAAAGCCAAGCCTCCAAATCAGGTTCAGGACCTCAAGATGCTAAATGTAATTTCTGCCTGTTTTTTATTTTCAAAACAAGAAGGCAGTAGGATTCTGAAAGCATATGTAGATTGGACATTCTGAGAGATGCCAAGTTTAAGAGAGAATGATTACAGTAAAGGTCCTGGATTACAAGAATTTGAACTCTGTGCAATAATACAAGTTCATGCCATCTATCTTTATTCCTTTCATTGATACATAATTACATGTTGCTTTGCAGATGAACTTTTTCATCCAAAGACTGTTCATAAATTATATTGTTGTGGACAGATAATTTCTTAGTTCGAGCTGCATCCAGTGCTGACTCAGACAGATTTGTAGAGAGAGAAATTGTGCTGAGTTTACATTGCTTTGGCATCGGTGGACCCTGTCCAGAAGAAGAGTATGCAGGTGGATGTTCAAGTATTACTATTTGTTCTTTCTGTAGTTTTTATCCCTTCTGTGCATTGTTCTCTGCTCACTGTGCTCTGATGGTAACTGGACACAAAAAAATCATCAAGGTTATGGTGATTTTTACTTAGCCAGGGCAGCTGTGGGCTTGGCTGATAGCAAGTGTATATCTTCCTTGTCTGTTTCAGTTGAGAGCTCAAAATTAACAGTATGAAAATTGAAAAGGGAAATGCCAAGGTTGCACATGATTCTTAGTGATCAGGGCCTTATTAGTACATAGCCACCAATTTTAGTATATGAAGATGCTCCAGAGCACACTTCTAAAATTTATCTTCAGCTTCACTAATATAAGAATTACCATGTCTTTGTCTTACAACAGGAGAATTCAGTAAGTGCTAGACATAGATTTGACTTACATAAATTTATAAACAACATCAGCAAAAATACAAATAGAAGCAGGCAAGAGCCTTCACTCATGAACTTCTGAAGGCATGGCCAAAAGGCTTGGCTTTATGGAGCCTCCAAAACCATCCTGTGGAAGCCCATTCCATAGCATAGGTACAGCCAGAGAAACATTTCTTAGTTGTCCTAAGGGGGGGAGATGTACTAATGCTTGGAGTTGGCTTGTAGGCACATATGGGTGGTGATGGGCTCAGAAATATGAGGGTAGCAGGTCAGGAAGGGTCTTAGTTAACACCAGCTCCTTACATTGAACATGGAAGTAAACAGGCATTCAGTGTAATGATCTTAAACCTGGGGTAACATGTTTAAAATGTTTATTCCCCATTAACAGTGTACCTGCTATATTCTGCACAGAAACAACCCCACATAGAATACATAGTCCAGTCTCAGTATTACTGTAGCATAGATCAGTGTGGCTGTGGTAGTAAAGCTGTGATACACTGAATTTGAAAAAGGAGACTTTCCATGCCCTATAAAATTGGTAAGGAGTACTTTTTGCCAGCTGGTTCGCCTGCTTTTTCAGCAGAAGGGCTGGATTTAATAGAAAACAGAGAGTGAGTATAAATGGGCAATTTTCTCAGTGGAGGGTGGTAAGCAGTGGGGTACCGCAGGGATCAGTACTTGGTCCACTGCTTTTTAACTTGTTCGTTAATGATTTGGAGTTGGGAGTAAGCAGTGAAGTGGCTAAATTTGCGGATGATACGAAGTTGTTCAGGGTGGTGAAAACCAGTGAGGATTGTGAGGCACTCCAAAGGGATCTGTCAAAGATGGGCAAGTGGGCGTCAACATGGCAAATGGGGTTCAATGTGGCCAAGTGCAAGGTGATGCACATTGGAGCCAAAAATCCTAAATATAAATACACATTGATGGGGTCTGAACTGGCAGAGACAGATCAAGAGAGAGATCTTGGAGTTGTAGTAGATAACTCACTGAAAATGTCGAGACAGTGTGTGACTGCAATAAAGAAGGCCAATGCTATGCTGGGGATTATTAGGAAGGGTATTGTAAACAGATCAGCCAATATCATAATGCCCCTATATAAATCAATGGTGAGACCTCATTTGGAATACTGTGTGCAGTTCTGGGCACCACACCTTAAAAAGGATATTATAGCTTTGGAAAAAGTGCAGAAAAGGGCAACTCGAATGATAAAAGGGTTGGAACACTTTCCCTATGAGGAAAGGTTAAAGCGCTTAGGGCTCTTTAGCTTGGAGAAACGAAGACTGAGGGGAGACATGATTGAGGGTTATAAGATAATGTATGGGATAGAGCAGGTTGAGAAAGAGGTACTTTTCTCCCTTTCTCACAATACAAGAACTCGTGGGCACTCCATGAAATTGCTGAGTGGTCGGGTTAGAATGGATAAAAGGAAGTACTTCTTCACCCAAAGAGTGATTAACACATGGAATTCACTGCCACAGGAAGTGGTGGTGGCTACAAGCATGGATGGCTTCAAAAGGGAATTAGATAAGCATATGGAGCAGAGGTCCATCAGTGGCTATTAGCCACAAGGTATAGATAGGGACTTTGGGGCAAGTGATGCTCTGTCTTCTTGGTGCTTGGGGGGGGCCAACAGTGGGAGGGCTTCTAATGTCCTGGCCCCACTGGTGGACCTCCTGATGGCACCTGGTATTTTTGGCCACTGTGTGATACAGAGTGTTGGACTGGATGGGTCTTTGGCCTGATCCAACATTGGCGTCTCTTATGTTCTTATGTTCTAACTCCCAAGCTTTGTGTCTGTTAACAATAAAGTCGAAAGTGTGTATCACAACTATCTCCAGAATCTCAGTTTACCCAACCAGCATCACTTCCCTTTTAGCAAGATTAAGCTCCAGTTCTTCCTCCATTTACTTCTCTGTTTCAGCCTAAATTTTGTACAAGGTAGAACTCTAACACAATTAGTCTGGAAGAACTGCCTCTATTACAGTTACATCTTAAGACTGGCATATCTTCCTGATCAATTTTTTTTAAAGTTCTGGCCTGAGGAAGAGCACCACGAAACTTATAGCATGTATGCTACACCGAGCACTTTAATCCTAAATATATCAATTTTTCTCCATTCTTCCAATTCCTACTGGAGGGATTTTATACATCTGATCAGTTGAGAGGCTTGATTCCGCCACAGCATTTTTACCAATAGAAGGATTGCCCTACAGAGCATGACTCTCACCTCCCTCCCAGTGCAGCCTAAAAGACCTTTAAGGGGGAACAGGATGGGAGGAGATGAAAGACATGCTCTGTGGGTAAAAATTCTCCAGAGTATTTTCATAGTGGATCCAAGCCAAAGTCTGTGATGTGACCCTTTTGAGGAAGTACAGTTGGCTTTAATGAAGGGTGCTCAAACAAAGCTCAGCAAATGTTCAATCTGTATAGATAGTGGATGTTTTCTTGAGTACATGTAGGAGTACTTTGGGGGAAAGGGTGTGTGTGTAGTAATACATTGGTTGAAAGGGTGTGTGTGCCAGGAAACAGAAGTTTTAAGTCTTCTTGTTGTTGTTCATGGACCAGTTCCCGCCAGGCCCTCCTGTCTTCCGCCATCCTCTGAAGTTTGCTCAATTTCATGTTCGTTGCATCTATGACACTGTCTAACCATCTTATCCTTTGCCGTCCCCGTCTTCTTTGACCTTCAGTCTTTTCCAGCATCAGGGTCTTCTCCAGTAAGTGCTCCCTTCTCATTTGGTGGCCAAAGTATTTGAGCTTCAGTTTCATTATCTGACCTTCCAGGGAACAGTCAGGGTTGATTTCTTTTAGGATTGACTGATTTGTTCTTTTCCAGGGAACAGTCAGGGTTGATTTCTTTTAGGATTGACTGATTTGATCTTTTTGCAGTCCAAGGGACTCTCAAGAGTCTTCTCCAGCACCATAGTTCAAAAGAATCTATTCTTCTGCGCTCGGCCTTCCTTATAGTCCAACTCTCGCAGCCATACATGACTACTGGGAATACCATTGCTTTGACCATGCGGACTTTTGTTGGCAGGGTGATGTCTCTACTTTTTATCATGCTGTTTAGGTTCGCCATCGCTTTCCTCCCAAGGAGCTGGCGTCTTTTAATTTCATGGCTGCAGTCACAGTCTGCGGTGATCTGGGATCCCAGGAACGTGAAGTCTGTCACTACTTCCACGACTTCCCCTTCTATTTGCCAAGGAGTGATGGGGCCGGATGCCATGATCTTAGTTTTTTTGATGTTGAGCTTCAAGCCCACTTTTGCGCTCTCCTCTTTTACCCTGAGCAAGAGGCTCTTGAGGTCCTCTTCACTTTCTGCCATCAGAGTGGTATCGTCTGCATATCTGAGGTTGTTGATCTTTTCCCCAGCAATCTTAATTCCCGCTTGTGATTCATCCAGGCCAGCATTTCGCATGATGTACTCTGCATATATATTAAATAAGCAAGGTGACAGTATACATCCTTGTCGTACTCCTTTTCCTATGCTGAACCAATCAGTTGTTCCGTATCCGGTTCTAACTGTCGCTTCTTGGCCCTTATACAGGTTTCTCAAGAGACATGTGAGGTGGTCTGGTACTCCCATCTCTTTAAGGACCTGCCATAGTTTGTTGTGATCCACACAGTCAAAGGCTTTAGCATAGTCAATGAAGCAGAAGTAGATATTTTTCTGGTACTCTCTTGCTTTCTCCATAATCCAGCGAATGTTGGCAATTTGATCTCTAGTTCCTCTACCTCTTCGAAACCCAGCTTGTACTTCTGGTAGTTCTCTATCCACGTACTGTTGAAGCCTAGCTTGTAGGATCTTGAGCATGACCTTGCTAGCGTGTGATATGAGTGCAATTGTGCGATAGTTTGAACATTCCTTGGCATTGCCCTTCTTTGGGATTGGAATGTATACTGATCTTTTCCAATCCTGTGGCCACTGTTGCGTTTTCCAAATTTGCTGGCAAATGGAGTGCAGCACTTTAACAGCATCATCTTCTAAGACTTTGAATAGCTCAGCTGGAATACCATCACCTCCACTAGCTTTGTTGTTAGCAATGCTTTCTAAGGCCCATTTAACTTCACATTCCAGGATGTCTGGCTCGAGGTCAGTGATTATACCGTCGTGGTTGTCAAGGACATCGAGGTCTTTCTTGTATAGTTCTTCTGTGTATTCTTGCCATCTTTTCCTAATCTCTTCTGCTTCTGTTAGGTCCCTACCGTTTTTGTCCTTTATCATGGCCAGCTTTGCATGGAACGCTCCCTTGATTTCTCCAATTTTCTTGAAGAGATCTCTAGTCCTTCCCATTCTATTGTTTTCTTCTATTACTTTGCACTGTTCATTCAGGAAGGCCTCCTTATCTCTCCTTGCTGTTCTCTGGAAATCTGCGTTCAGTTGGGTAAATCTTTCCTTTTCGCCTTTGCCTTTCGCTTTCCTTCTTTCCTCTGCTATTTGTAAAGCCTCATCAGAAAGCCACTTTGCTTTCTTACATTTCTTTTTCTTTGGGATGGTGGTGATTGCTGCCTCCTGTACGATGTCACGAACCTCTGTCCATAGTTCTTCAGGCACTCTATCTATCAAATCCAGACCCTTGAATCTATTCTTCACCTCTACTGTATATTCATCAGGGATGCGATCTAGGTCAAACCTGAATGGCCTCGTGGTTTTCCCAATTTTCTTCAGTTTAAGTCTGAATTTTGCAATGAGTAGCTCATGATCTGAACCACAGTCAGCTCCAGGTCTTGTTTTTACTGACTGGATAGAGCTTCTCCATCTTTGACTGCAAATTATATAGTCAATCTGATTTCGGTGTTGCCCATCTGGTGATGTCCATGTGTAGAGTCGCCTCTTAGGTTGTTGGAAAAGGGTGTTCGCTATGACCAGTGTGTTCTCTTGACAAAACTCTGTTAACCTTTGCCCTGCTTCATTTTGCTTTCCAAGGCCAAACTTGTCTGTTATTCCAGTTACCTTTTGACTTCCTACTTTAGCATTCCAGTCCCCTATGATGATGAGGACATCATTTTTTGGTGTTAGTTCTAGGAGGTGTTGTAGGTCTTCATAGAACCGGTCCACTTCAGCCTCTTCTGCATCAGTGGTTGGGGCATAGACTTGGATTACTGTGATGTTGAATGGTTTGCCTTGGAATCGGACAGAAATCATTCTGTCATTTTTGAGATTGTATCCCAGTACTGCCTTTTGCACTCTCTTGTTGACTATAAAGGCCACACCATTTTTTCTACGAGATTCCTGGCCACAGTAGTAGATATAATGGTCTTCTGAGTTAAATTCGCCCATTCCTGTCCACTTTAGTTCACTGATTCCTAGGATATCGATGTTCAGTCTTGCCATCTCATTTTTGACCACGTCAAGCTTACCTTGATTCATAGATCTTACATTCCAGGTTCCTATGCAGTATTGTTCTTTGCAGCATCGGACTTTCCTTTCACCATCAGACACATCCACAACTGAGGGTCCTTTCGGCTTTGGCCCAGCCGCTTCACTCTTTCTGGGGTTACTTGTACTTGCCCTCTGCTCTTCCTCAGTAGCATATTGGACACCTTCCGACCTGAGGGGCTCATCTTCCGGCATCATATCTTTTAGCCTTTTGATACTGTTCATGGGGTTTTCTTGGCAAAAATACCTGGAGTGGGTTGCCATTTCCTTCTCCAGGGGGATCACTCTTGGTCTGAGTTCTCTGCTGTGGCCTGTCCGTCTTGGGTGGCCCTACACGGCATAGCCCACAGCTTCATTGAACCACGCAAGCCCCCTCGCCACGACAAGGCAGTGATCCATGAGTGATCCATAAGTCTTGTAGTAGCAAGTTATTGATATTGTGGTATTACAAGCTTTTTTTTTACATGTAATAAGAACCTTCTTGTGGTCCCCAGCCTGAGAGAAGTCCGGCTGTTCTCAACTAGGTCTAGGGCCTTTTCAACCCTGGCCCCACCTGGTGGGTCTCTCTGCCAGAGAATATCTATTCCTTATGGGATTTAATACATTTCTGTAGGGCCTGCAAGACAGAGATATTCCGCCAGGCATTCAGTTGAGGACAGCGAAGGTAGGCACTCATACCCTCCTACTCACCTCGTCGCACTTCCTTTACTCAGGGAGTTGGTGGGAACAGAAGTTTCTCGTAATCTTAAACAATGTAATGTATTGTTTGATTAAGATAATATATATTTTAGTCGTTTTCAGTGTTATTTAATAGGTTGTTATTATGTTGGTTTTGATGTAAGCTGCCCTGAGCCTTGCTTGCAGGGAAGGGTGGCCTAACAAGTTCAATTTAAGAAAGAAAGGAAGGTTGAGAATTAGTTCATTGGGAGAGATAATACCGATTCCTGTGATGGAGAAAGTATTTCTTTGCCAAAGAAGGAAGAGCTTCTTCTTAACAGTTTAAATTCTGTTTCCTATTTCCAGCTTTTAATAAAGTTTATTATTTGAATTAGCTACATGGGAATTAGGGCATCATTTATATTCAAAGCATTTTATGATTTCATAGGATAATTTTACTATAAATGTTGCGTAAATCTCTAAAACTTAGACCTGCAACTATTATACTAATTTTCAAATAGGAAAAAAATTGTTACTAGTAAAGATTCTTTTGTAAGTGTAAAGATTAATATTTTTAAATTGTCTATTTAAAAAATGAAAAAGGAAGTTAAACTGTTTGTTGCCTCTTAGCCACCAATTTTTAT
This sequence comes from Gekko japonicus, assembly GCF_001447785.1. Lineage (NCBI taxonomy): Eukaryota > Metazoa > Chordata > Lepidosauria > Squamata > Gekkonidae > Gekko > Gekko japonicus. The sequence goes on along the minus strand of NW_015160859.1, from coordinate 694,959 downwards.
TTTTGCCCCCTCTTTTGGTAAGCAAACCTTATGCTTTCTCAGCAGTGTTAACTTGTAGTATAAGCACTAGATTTTTTTTGTTGTTGCAAATATATCATTTGTGTGCATTCGTTCAGATATTATATTTTTGAAGTCCAAACACTGAAGCTTCCTGTCCTCTACTTTAAGCATAGCACAAAGAGATTACACTAAAACAATTCAAGTTTCAATAATTTTTTTAACCTGAAGATTAATTTTAATTGTAACGTTTTCCCACACACTATTATGCAACAATATGTGTTTCACTGAATCCTTTGTCTTTAACAAGATCACATTAAAATAAGTTTATTGATTAGCAAACTGGGCATATAAGTGGCTATCAGGTCATGCGGTAGCAATTAAATGAACCTTTGCTGCTGACGTTAATTTACAGGAGTCAACAGGACAAAACTGCACGACATGATAGCTGATCTGGGCGATGATGAGCTACCCCACATCCCTTCAGGAGTCATTAATCAATCTAGGTCACCCTCTTCTAGAATGACTGATCATGAAGGTGCAAGAGCAGAGGAAGGTACAATAAGTTCACCTACTTACTTGTTTTTAGAAGGTTTAATTTTAAAACCACATCCTTGCATAGTCCCTAGTGTTGCTTGCCTCTTGGTTCTGTAAAAGACTACCACCACTTTTATGTTCTACAACTTTTGGGTTGGATCCAGCACAGCATCTCCATGGGTGCAAGGACGTTTGCTGGTGGAACATGACTTTTGCAGCTTCCTCCTCTCACAAAGCCCAAAATCCCCCCCCCAACCATATTTTCAAGGTATTACAGGAGGGAGAGTTATTAAATGGAAAAAAGTGCTATGCTGGATCCAGCCTTTCTCTTGTTTCAAAGAATCTATTCAGATGATCTTGTTAAAAGAAAATTTGTATATGAAAATACAAAACAATATATTCTTAGTATCAAAGGGATTATAAAAAGGGCAACTGCTGTTAAACAATAACCTTCTCTGTAAATTTTGTTAATATTAGTGTGTTGTGAGTACCTTATCAAAATCTGGTTACATCAATGTTGAGTGGTACTGTGCTACTCCTATCTCCCAGGACACTGAGTAAAACTGATGAGTCGTTAGGTCATTTTAAAATAGTTTCTGAAAAAGTATCAAAACATACATTGTAGTGATTAGCAGCGCTTTCATCCAGACTCCACTCCTGAAAATCTTTGTGAAGCATAATCTTACCCTAAACAGAGCTCCATCTTGAAAATGAAGAGCCTGTTCCATCCTGGAATTCATGTGATGGCCATTATTGTGAGGAAATGTTTCAGCATTTTGAAATCCTTTGCCTGGTATCCTTTACTGTTGGGAAAAGAGCTCTATTGGGAACCCTGGTGGACCCCAAGCATTACTTTGTGGAAGTGATGTAATATCATAGGAGTTTCTCTTTTAACTTCTAAGTATGAACAGACTTGCTTCTCTCTGCCCTTAAACCATTGCCCATTCTGATTTTTCCATATGCATTTATTAGAAGATAAGCCATCGATGGGGAGAATTCTTTTTATGAAATGGACAGCTTCAATGCTGCTAAATAGGTCAGCTTAAATTAATAGAGGTAATGGATGTGTGGCCTCGTTCTTTCACCAGAGCATATCTCCTGTGAAAGTTTTCTCTAATTCTTTGCCAATTCTTTGGCAAGCTGCATAATGTGGAAAATCGTAATATGTTGTCTTCAGCTTCACTGTGGGTTCCTTTCCCACTGCTAGTTGTATAGCCAAGTAAACACAAGGCAAGATGTTTGTGTTTGGGGTTTTTTTTGTGCATTCAGTGATTCCATAAATTTGAATTTCAGAGTTGTACATTGTAGCCTTACTGTGTGTGTGCCTGTGGCGACAACCCGTCTCCAGACCTAGAAACTTAAATTTCACACCCTACAAACTTCTTTTTATGTATGTTTAGTTTTATAATTGAGGCTTAGTCTCCTAGTCCTCAGTAAGTACAATGCCTAGACTCAGGGTACCACTTGACCTGTTATGAGGTGACTGTAGGCTTGAAGGAACCGCATAGTAGGCTTGACAAAAACATCTAAGACAAAGGTTTATTTCAGGTATGTGTGGCTTTGGTTGTCTCTTAGTTTTTCTTTTCTCCAGTCCTTTCAGTATTAACAGTTTAAACAGTTAATGGAGAGCTGGGGCCTGAGAAAGTGCAACAGTTACAAAGCAGATTTCTTGTTTGACTGATTCAAACTTATAACATGGAACATAAAGGCTTTTGGTTCTGACAGGAATAGCACCCAAATGTTTATAACATGCAGCAGATAGGCTTTTAAACTGTTTTTTTTCCAGGTACACCATGCAAACCCTACCTATCTTCAAAATACCTAAGGTCCCTAAAGGACTCCCTGCTTAACCAGCAGACTTCCTCATTCTTCCCTCATCTAAAGTGCAACAGCCCTCAACTCTGTTGGCTGGCCAGCAGTTAAACTGCCAAACTCCTCCTCTTTATTCTTTTCCACATTCCTGTCCACCATTTGAAAGTGATTATCTGAGGCTCCTGGAGGGTGGAACTTGAAACTATCTGTCACAATGCCATGTATGTTTCGAATAGTGAGTCTGATTCTATTGGCTACTTACGGATTGTTTTGTTTCTGCTAGAGCTTCAATATAAGAAGAGGCAGATAAAATTAGAATTAATCTAATTAGGAAACAGGAGATGAAGCACTTTCTAGTACTGTAGATATCCTGGTCTTGCATGCATAAAATTACAGTGACAAGAATTTAGCCTCAGTACCAGATCTTCGTATTTAAGGTAGTTTTAGAGGGTAGCCATTGTGATCTGCAGTAGAACAGCTAGAATCGAGTCCAATAGCACCTTAGAAATCAACAAGATTTTCAAGGACAAAGCTCCCTTCATCAAATACCCTTAGTCAGATCTGATGAAGGGAGCTTAACTCTGGAAAGGTCATACCCTGAAAATTTTGTTGGTCTCTAAGCTTCTGCTGGATTCAAATATACATTTAATTACTGCTGACATAATATGGGCATTAAATAAAACAGTGTTTATCTTGAAAAGTGGTTTGTGGTATAACTAGCCTGATGTTCATGCTTGTAAAATAAAGGTGTAGACAAAGATAAAGTTAAAAATTAGCTCTCTTGTGCAAACTTGGAAAGTGAGATAGAAATTAGAGGAGGAATCCATGCCTCTCTTTATCTGGGCTATTATCTCCTAAAGAAAACTTCTAAAAGTTAGTTCCATGTGTGTGGCTGGTTTGTAATAGTAGAACAAAATTAAAAATCCAGTAGCGTTTTAAAGACCAACAAAATTTCCCCAAGTATAAGCTTTTGGAGAGTCAAGGGTGACTTCGTCAGATACCATCAGTATCTAATGAAGTGAGTGTTGTCTCTCATGAGCTTATATCTTAGAAAATTTGTTGGTATTTAAGATGCTACTGGATTTCAATTTTGTTCTCTTGTAAAACCTTAAGATTGGTACCATCTCAACCAAAAACACATGCTGTGAATCTGTTCCTCAATAAAGCTGTATTTGATAGTTTATTAAACTAGTTTGTCTTATTTTATGTTTTAGAATCATAGAGTTGGAAGGGGCCATACAGACCATCTAGTCCAACCCCCTGCCCAATGCAGAACCAGCCTAAAGCATCTCTGACAAATATTCATCCAGCCTCTTCTTGAAAGCTGCTAGTGAAAGGGAGCTTATCACCTCCCTAGGCAGCTGGTTCCACCTTTGAACCACTCTTGACTGTGAAAAAGTTTTTCCTAATATCCAGCTGATACTGTTCTGCATGTAATTTAAACCCGTTGCTTTGGTCCCTATCCTGTGCTGCCAACTGGAACAGCTCCTTGCCCTCCTCCAAATGACAACCTTTCAAATATTTAAAGAGAGCAATCATGTCCCCCCTCAATCTCCTCTTCTCCAAACTAAACATTCCCAAGGCCCTTAGCCTTTCCTCATAGAGCTCAGTCTCCAGACCCCTGATCATCCTCGTCGCTCTTTTCTGCACCTTCTCGATTTTGCCCACATCCTTTTTGAAGTGAGGCCTCCAGAACTACACACAGTACTCCAGGTATGACCTGACCAAGGCGGTATACAAAGGCACTATGACCTCCTGCAATTTCGATGCTATGGCCCTTTTAATACAACCCAAGACTGAAATTGCCTTTTTTGCTACCGCATCACACTGACTGCTCATATTTAGTTTGCAGTCCACCCTTACCCCAAGATCTCTTTCACATGCACTACTCCCCAGAAACGTATTGCCCATCCAATATTTGTGCTTGACATTTTTTTGGCCCAGATGTAACACTGTGCGTTTATCTTTATTGAATTGCATCCTGTTCGCAACTGCCCACTTCTCCAGAGTATTCAGGTCTTGTTGAATTTTAACTCTTATCTTCTTGGGTGTTTGCTACTCCTCCCAATTTGGTATCATCAGCAAACTTAATGAGTAGCGCTTGTACCCCTTCGTCCAGATCATTGATAAAGCTATTGAAAAGTACTGGGCCCAAAACTGAGCCCTGCGGCACCCCACTGGACACCTCCCTCCAATCTGATAAAATGTCATTGACCACCGCTCTTTGGGTGCGGTCCTCTAACCAATTCCCTATCCACCGAACTGTCATATGGGGTAAAAGATTCTTCGCAAAAGAGACACTCTGGCTTTTGAATAATAGTTTATGAATGTTTGAAAAGGTAAGTGAATGTGAAGTGAAATTGCAGTTACTCAGATGCCACATTCCTTACTACTTTCCTTTGTGTGATTGATAATGAATAAAATAACCATGGTGCATAAAACAGGCATTGTCTTGGTTCCAACAGATCTCTTCCCACTGCAGCTTTCTATCACCCTCCATCCTATCCTGAGAATTGGGACCATTAGAAATGACATCATATGTGGTATGGAGAGCTACAGTGGGAAAGGGAATTGGGAAAAATAGATTTTTCCTTTCAAAATGCTCTTGATTGGGACTTTGGAGAAGCACAAGAGTGCTGAAACAGATCAGTCTTGCAAATTTTGTTTCTTTTGTAATTCACTGGATCCAAGTTACAGGTTTTTGGCCGACTAAATGAAATATTCAACCCATTAGAATATTTATAAATGTTATTTTAAGAGTTTTTTTAAATTAGCTGGTAAAGACCTATTAAAGATTTATTGAGATAAATGTAAAATACTGTTTGAGCTAATACAGAATGTCTTTTTAAATAAAAAATGGCATGTGAATTGTTCAGCTTGATACTTTGTCATTATTAAATTCTTACATTTTATCTCCCAGGCTTAAGAAACTATCTTTATTTCTTGTAGCTGAGCCAATAACATTTCCATCTGGAGGAGGCAAGTCATTTATTATGGGTTCAGATGACGTATTGTTAAGTGTACTGGGCCTTGGAGACCTTGCAGACTTGACAGTAGCTAATGATGCAGACTACAGTTACGATGTAAGTGCAAATTTGTTTAAAACTTCCTGTATAAAATTGGGTTTGATAATAACTACACATATTATTGCAGATAATCAGAATAAGGTGTTTCCAAAATGAAATGAAAAGTTTAAAGAAACATGAGGAAATATTTATTTTGCTCTTTACTATGTGAAAATGAGTGAGAAAAAAGTTGTAGCTGGCACTTAAATGTTTACAGAATATATTTGCATTTCATATCTTGTGTGAGTTGGATTCAGTGGATCACGGAACACGCAGCCTGCTGTGACACCTTCCAAAAGCTGTTCCTAAGTATATGGGGACCCTTTGGTGAATTGCAGCGGAAAGATGTAATTGACAGAATTGGCTGAGCACCTTTTTGTGATCCCTTGCTCCATTCACAGAACAGCTTGCAGAAAAACTGAGGGAGATTATTTCTGCCAATTGTCTCTGGGTCCCAGTCCCCTGTGCTCCTTCCCACTCATTTCCTGAGGTTTCCCCAACGTTTCCAGGAACACAGGAGGCTGCAAGAAGTAGGGAGAGGTCTGGGAAAAAGAATTGTTTGCTCACGGTTCATTGGATTGAACTATTTTCTCCTAGATAGTTGACTCCTAGAAAATGGTTTTGTAATCAAAATTCGATTTAAAAAAAATCCAAAACATGCAAAAACTGAGATGATTATGTGAAAAACAGCAGGGATGTATGATATATTGCAGTATAATAAAGGTTGGAATTTGGGAGCAGGAAAAAAGTACTTGTAGTGGAAGAATCTTGCAAAATGTGGAAATCCTTGTTTGACTTCTGGAAATCCCCTTGCGTAGCTTCTGATCAGTGAGGCTTTGACAGGCATAGTTGAACCCTGAAGATTCCTCTCAGCAAGATACTTTTTAATCAAAAGGTTTGGTTATCAGCATTCTTGTAAAACCACAAGATTTCTGGAAACTGTATATCAAGTATATCCATATTGATATCTACAGCTTGTTAGTTTTGCTATATATATGCCAGTGAAGAATCCACAAGATTTTTTATTTGGCTGTGTGTATATTTGTTAACCTCCTGCTCTGTTATAGCTGCCAGCCAATAAAGATGCCTTTCGGAAAACATGGAATCCTAAGTATACGCTGCGCAGCCATTTTGATGGAGTGCGGGCATTAGCTTTTCATCCTGTAGAGCCTGTGCTGGTTACAGCCTCTGAGGACCACACTTTAAAACTTTGGAACTTACAAAAAACAGTTCCTGCCAAAAAGCAAGTATATGTTTAACTACTTATATTGTGAGATCTCTTAAATTTAACATTTGCTGAGATTGTGCTCACAGTCATCACCTTTTGGCTTCTGTGTTTCAGGAGTGCCTCTTTAGATGTAGAACCCATCTACACATTTAGAGCCCACATGTAAGTACTTCCACGTTTAAAATTTCACAAGAACTTGTTCCAATGCAAAGGATTGCAGCACAGTGTTTTGGCATATTGGCTGTTGCTTCTGCTTAACAATTTTTGCTTGCGTAGTTAGGCTGAATGTTTACAGTAAATGATATTGATAGATAGATGCACTCAATACTCTGTATAGACTTCAAAGTCTAACTTCTGAAGTTTGGTTTATAATATAATGTACTTAATATTTTAAATCATAATGTACTGCTTCTGTGTTTTTTAAAACAGTGGACCTGTATTGTCATTGGCAATTAGTTCTAATGGAGAACAGTGTTTTAGTGGTGGTATTGATGCAACTATACAGTGGTGGAATATGCCTAGCCCCAATGTGGATCCTTATGATACGTATGGTAAGCATCCTTTATGTACATCATAATGTGTTTAAATATATTAGCAACACTAAATAGAAGTGTTGAGCTTTCATCTGAGAGTGATTAGTCTTGTTTTCTTTTTCTCCCCCTACAGAGCCAAATGTTCTAGCTGGCACATTAATTGCTCACGCAGATGCTGTCTGGGGCCTTGCTTACAGTGGTGTAAAGAATCACTTACTATCTTGCTCAGCAGATGGCACTGTTAGATTATGGAATCCACCAGAAAAAGTGCCCTGCATTTGCACTTATAATGGAAACAGGGGTGAGGTGTCTCTTTTTAAAATTAAAAGCAATTGCAAGTCAGATTAAGTAATTAAGAAAAGATTTTGTAAAAAATCAGCTACCAAGTATCAGGTTTTTTTGAGAAGCCAATCTAAAGTTGATATTTGCAATAATTGTCTAGATCAGTGGTCTTTAACCTTTCTAGACCCTGGGACCCACTGAGCTGCTAAAGTGTGGCATCAGAGTCACATGACAGAAAGACGTGACTTTATTGATGTTAAGCTCAAGACCATAGGCAGGAGAACAAGAGAGCTGGGAACAGAAAGCACCACATGAGCACCAGTGAGGAACAAGTCAAGAGCCAGAACCATGAAAGCATTTTATATTGAGTGACTTCTTCTTGCTATCCTGCTGTTCTTTTTAGTGTGCTTAGAAAGAGTCAGGAGGGTTATGCCCTAGCTGTCTACCCATGTACAGTAGCTGCAGGTCTGTCCAAAGGTAGCCCAAAATAATGCTGTATAAGGGCACCTGACCCATGGGTTTAAGAAGACTGTTCTAGACACTTGCTACTTCCTCTATCTCTTAGAAGTCCACTAACCTTTAAGCGGAAACTGTTTGGTAGTCTGAGAATGATATGGTTTGCTTTCAAACCATGCAACCTGCATAGTTATACAACCTGCATTGACAAAAAAAAAATTAATTGGATTTTTCTAAATCCATCAGTTGGTTTTAATTATTATACAGATGAAAAGTGGAATACTGTTAAGGATATTTATGATCAGAAAAGTCAGTTGGTTGTAGAAATTGGATGAAGAATTCTCTTAATAGAAGCCATTTTGTTTCTTCTACTCCAGAGTATGGAATACCCACATCCATTGACTTTATAGGTTGTGATCCTGCTCATATGGTGACATCATTTAGTACTGGCAATACGGTTATCTATGATTTGGAAACATCCCAGTCATTGGTAATGCTTTCCTCACAAACAGATTCTGGTAAGTTAAACCTGAATTTATAGCTTGTTCCTCACCTCTGTAGCTGCTATTTGATTTTACAAATGTTTTGAAATAAAGGCACAGGGCAAATCCTCATTTCATGACAATGTCCAATTTAAATCTCATTGCAAAAATATATAGTTGCTTGAATAGGTCTTTTACTTCAGTGATGTATATGAGCTACTCATAGGGGCCGGTTTTTGTTCTGGACCAGATTCGTGCCAAACTAACAAAAGATGCTTCTGATGAAAATGTTATCCCCCCCCCCCCCCCCCCCAGCGCGCGCACTACATTCT